>NW_012026784.1:3995769-3996585 GCF_000956235.1 Wasmannia auropunctata
CCCCCCCCCCTCCTCAAACTCTTTTTCTCTTTTTCTTCATTTTATCGTTCCCTAAGAGAACCTTCGTTCCCTTCGCCGCTATTCTGACGTAGCTTTTCGTCCAAAGTCGTAGCCTCTTTAACCTCTGTGTCTGCGTCTCAGCTGAGGAACAGCTCGCGAACGGTCTTTAAACCGGTCGCATGCCACAAGGAGCAGAAGAAGCAGTGGTTTTATGTCGTTACGCTATCCTCGCGCATTCGTTCGTTCGCTCGCGCGGGGATCCTTGCACTTGGCGGAAGAAGCGAGTCTCTTGTGAGCCCGTGAGCATAAGCGCAGCATTCGTTTCCCTTGATTCATAGTAATAATTATTGCTACCGTCATCGAGAAATCGACAACCGATATAACTTGGCTTTCTCTCTATAGTGATACAAAATTTGGACGATACTGGCTGAATCGTAAGCTTTATGTGTATCTTCTTAATTAATACTCAATCGAAACGCGATCAAAACAAAGCTTTGTAATTTTTAAACATCATAATTATATCGATAGACATAAGATTACTAGACATTCTTTCTAACGTGTAATAAAAAAAGTGAATATAATTAAATACACGATAAATATAATTTTTTTGCAATAAATTTACGAGAAAGAAAATTTAAATTTATAAAAATTTTTTTCAATTTTTTATCCTAGATATAATCATAATATACACAAGATACGGACAGACATTATACATGTAGGTACATATTACATACATTCATATATTGTGTATTTCAGAGGTGACCAGATATATGTATATATATATATATATATCTGTCTCTATACACATCTCTGAGC
>NW_012026784.1:3996605-4029535 GCF_000956235.1 Wasmannia auropunctata
TATATATATATATATATATATATATATATACATATATATATATACATAGTAGCAGAATGATAAAGATATAGGCAAAGAATGACAAGAAGAAATATGGCTTTCTTTTCTTCTTATTAAAGTAATTAAAGATATATGGACAATTACATAATACAATTTGTAATACAATTACTAAAAACTTTTCAATTTTTGTTATTACATGAAAAAGAGAATAAAATCCGCACTTTTCATTGATTTACATTCTTTTATTGATTGTTTAAACAACTGTTTTAACCATGGTTTAACCTTTTCATTTCGTTTTTTGTATCTTGTCACTCTTTGATTAATTATGTAACCTCACGATCAAGCATATACAAAACGTCCATTAACATTTCATCATTATTATTATCATCAAATATTATCATTATTCAGTTCACATTCAGTTCCCTAATTGACTAGCATCACTCGGCCGATTGTGAGATACGGTAATCTCACATACTTAGATTATTCTTGTGCAGGTCTTACAAACTCGGGCCTGCGATAGCTATTGTATTTGGTTTATTTCGACACGTGCACAAGAATGCCCGTGTTTCGTGCAGGCAAGCACGCATCTTCCTCGTAAATAAAACTGAACAAGTGAGAGGGGAGGAGAAGAAAGAGAGAAGGAGGACGAAGAAAGAACAGAGAAAGATGTGTTCTACAGGACCTGCAACGAGCAGGTTTTCAGGCCGCCTTCGAAATGTATGCGACGCTACGATTCCTTCGAATTTTAAGTACATGACGCATGATTTTTTTTGGCCTAGGTGTATGGTAGGATTATGTATATATAATTGATATCGACTGAATTTCCTTCAAACGCAAAGAAAATTTTCCACAGTCTTGTGTAACAAATGATATCAAAAAATTTTTATCTTTGAATTCTATTAATTTTAATAAAATATACATAGTTTATAAAATATAGTTATTATATATTAAAATTTTAGGTGCGTAAAATATTATTTTTAGATATAAAAAATTAGAAAATGTTTTATTTAATAAACACATATTTGATTAAAAAGAGTATGTTGATAATATTTTATTGTTAAAACAGTGTGATAGTAGTACAGAGTAAATTACAATTCCCGAGAAAGTCATTATTCTGTGATTCGAAATTCTGTAATAATAGATTCCAGTTTATCTTATCGTTAGACTTATTAATTACATATTTTTATATATAATTTCTTTTGAGATTCAACTAGAAAATTGATAGTTAGTAAAAAGACTTGTAAATAAGTGTTATTATCGAGCTTCTTGATTTAAATTTTCGAATTTATCAATATTTTTGTTGATGGTATTGTTTAATTCTTTGAAAGTTTTGAAACCAATTTAAAAATAAAATCATAAATGCATTTATTGTTAACATCCTTTTTACGATATTTGTAGACACAGCAATAGATTTTTTATTATTAAACGAAGAAAAATTTGCTGAATAGAAAAAATAGTTTTATTCTTCAAGTACTTTATTTATTGCGATTTTTTTCAAAACATGCTTTTATAAGAAATTCTTTATGTGTATCAAGCTATTGAAAAAAGGACGTGTAATATCTCTAGGCATAATATCTTTAGGCACATACATTGGTACCCTCACTTATTGTTACAACTGTGTTGTGTAAGTTTTTTAAGTTTTCCTACGTAAATTTATATTGTTGTCGACGCGAGAACATATATTAGGCGTCTCAGTGGATTAGCGCAAAGAACTTTATTTTACCAAATTTATGATCAATTATTAAATATCACTAAATTGTTAAATCTTATTAAAATGAGAAATATAAATTTCTCAATTTATTTAAATATTATACCGCTGCATTGCCACTGTGAAGTAATTCTGTTGTTGAATTCAATGAAATAGACATTGCTAATATGTGAGCCTATCAAATATAATACAATTTTTATTTTTAGATCGATCACTTTAAATTTTTTTAATGGAACCCTCCCATTTTCATTGATTATTTGCAGCTTATCTATAAGATTCATTATTTATTCTTCAATATCGGCACAACATTATCGTTAATAGATGATATCTTCATGGAAGTAATAACTTGTCATTTTATCATTTAAATTAATCCGGTAAGTTGTCATGCGTACATGTATTTGTGTAGAAAGAATGTCTAGACAGAATTGTCTAGAAAAAATGTTCTAGTTTAAGTCATTAATGGAATGAGCTTGAACTGGAGGGTTCAAAAAGTTTAGGGCAGTGTTCTACGACAAAATCATTACTACTCATAAACTTTGCGAAAGATGATTTTACGTTCTACGTGTGCAAAGATAATTTCCTCGCAACGTTATTTGCAAATAACCAATCGTTATATCGCAAACTTTATTCTCCTAAAGAAAATCGGATTTCTTTAAACGTATATATTTTTACAGTAACGAGATTAAAATAAGCTTAATGGAGAACGGGTCCGCAAAGTAAACAGCGAATAATGTAAAATAGTTCTTGTGCAGTGTACTGCACGCGATGTGAGAAGCGATTTAGTGCGAAATCGCCGTCATAAACAGGTTGGAAACTTTGACATTTTGCTTTTCCCAGCATTAAATTTCGCGAAGGTATTAAAGTTAAAGTTTCTATTCAAGTACTATTACACGAGAGTATTAATATAATATTAATTAAATTTATCGAAATTTATCTAAGAAAATTATTATTGCTCATACTATAGTTCTTGTACTCTTTTTTTTTTTTTTTTATAGAAAAATTTAAATCGCAATTCAAAATATATACTTTACGTATTTTGGATGCTCTTTATTTTATGAAAATGAGAAAATAATTTTCAAAGGCATCGGAATATCACATTTTATACATTTGGTGAAATTGAAAACGTAAATATTAATTATTATATTCTAAACTGTATTACAATTTTTTAGTATGATAAAAATTGGAATTGTGTATATGTATGTGTGTATGTATTGTATAGATACATATGTGTATCGAAGGATAAATCCACGACGTCTCACGAGTGCTACGTTACACGAAAATTCCCCTCGCTCGCTGTACCGAAACCAGCGACAAGCGGAGTAGTCAAGGAACGGCGCAAAGGGAGGGACACAATGGAAGTGGCTCAATAAAAAGGATTTCGGTGCAAAGAATTTCCCACTGCATGATTACCCCGCCTGGTCGAGCACGTAGCTCTCCGCCGTGGACTCCTATTGTAGAGACCATCGTATACCGCGCTTTTTCTTCTCATCGAGATACTCGTTCGATCCGCCGCGAAAAAAGTACAACGCTTTTACGATAATTGCGCGGCAGGTTCACTGTTGTTACTGCAAGCACAAAATCACTTCTTAAACGCATCTACGAGAAATTCATTACTTAATTAACGATTACTTCTTCATTGGTCTTTCCAAAATCCGTTTTTTTTTAAATAAACAATTTAAAAGAGATTCTGCCTATCAGAGGTTCCTGCTTGTTCGAGAAAATTATCAATTTTCCAATAAAAACACGCCCTTTTCGTCGGTATGATAGAAAAAATTAGTTTCCGCTAGTTTCGACTTCCAAGATATGGGCAAAGCTACAACTCTGTATTTAACTGTGTATTAGACAAATGTATAGCAAGTAGCAACTATGAGCATAGGGCGCATTTATCTTATTGTTAGAAATGTGTCACATGTTATTCACTGTTTGTCTTCGTTCTCTCGTCGAAATTGATCTCTCCCTTTTCTCTTGTTTTTTTTTATTCTTCTTTCTTCTTTTCATATTTTCCTCTCGTACAGATGCATTACATCTGTTTCACTCGTATAAAGTTTAATTTCCCACTTTTATGTTAATGTTCTCTCTTCTTCTTTAACCTAATTTATTTCTTCGGTTCTGCCGCCAGTTTTCTATTACGTTCACGTTGCTCCTTCATTCTCACTATTCTTTCCCTTTGATTTATCCGCCGGTATTTCTCCACACATCTTTTCTCATTCCATTTCTCTCTCGCACGCTAAATTCTCTGCCTCTTTTACTCGTTTACCTCGTTGGTCGTCTTTTTTTGATCGCATTGCTCTCATCTCCTCGCCTTCAGTTTCGCCTTCTCATTTACACTCTCATAATACTTTTCTCTTTCTTTTTCTCTTTCGATGTTCTTTTGTTTTCCTCCTTTTCCATATGTTCACTACTGCAGTAGAACTCTTCATTTATTGTCTCTTCTTCTCTTTTTTATTCTTATTTTCGACTCTATCCTTTCGACCCACGTTGAGCGCATTTTCTCTTTTTTTTTTCCTTAGTCTGACTATCTTTTTCTTTCGCATGGATCGAAGATTTATTCCCTCGATGCTTTAGACCGGTTAAAAATCTCGCAGGACCTAAACGCTTCCAAATAGGACTGCTTCGAGTAGATACGGAAATATTGGTAATATTATTTATTAGGATCTCTTTTCAGAATTCTATAAATATTGATGTATTAAGTATGAATAAATATCAATATCATGCTTGTGTAATAATTGGAAAACACCTGCACCGATGCACAAGCATGACACACACACACACACACGCGCGCGCACGTGTATGTAATATATTTAGAGAAATGTAGAGAAAAGAAATATATTTCGTATACTTGTTTTATATCTATTTCGTTTTACAAAATATATTTCTTTTCTATATAATTCGTTTTCTTTAACTATTTCTCTTGATTCCACTCCACATTGGAATAAATAAATGCATATACATGACGTTTGCACATTCCACGTAAACGTGTCGCATATTCGCCGACCTTTGATATCTTCTGGTAATCGGCCTTCATCGCGGTAAACCAGCTAGAGCATCAAAGTGAACTAGTACGAAATAATGACAAAGTTCACGATATATTTGACTGAACAAACTGCTAAATTTTGTAAAATTAATTTTGTGATTTTATCATAGAAACGGTCTAATACAAATCTTATAAAATTAATAGTTTGATTTAGGCAAAACTAACTAAATTGAATTAAATAGATTGTTCATTCTTCCGTGAACAACATGACACATGATGTATTCTATAATGCATTAATGATGTATTCGGCATATTACAAAAGTAGAAATAAAAAAAGCTATAAAATAACAGAAATATTTTAACTAAAACAAGCTCTAAATTAATCATTGGATTCGAAAAAAATTAGGAAATTATTATTTTATAATATCTAAATAAACAGAATTATACTTAATTTGATAATTTAGTTTAATAACACAACATTTCTTATTGTCAAACAAATTTTATTAAAATCTTTCAGGATAACGTGAAATAATATAAAATATATATACATAAAATTTTTGGGGGGGAAAGATTTTAATAGATTCTCAAAAGTATTTATTAAAAAAAAAATTGCTTATCAAAAATTCTAACGACACCTATTCAACAGTAGAGTATGACGATTTGTGGGGGAGTATTGAATACATCTGCACCGATACTATTAACATGACGCTTTGTATATGAACAGGAGACGTGCTTATAAGTTATACATATAGATAAGATGTTGTATGTGTGTATGCGCGCGCGCACGCGCGCACGTGTGTGTGTATGTGCGCGCGTCACTCACACCGTCACAGATAACGTGGCAATGTAGCGTTTCTCGCGCGCGCGAACAACTTCGTCCCTTGTCGAAGGACAAAGCACTTGGTGTTTCTTGAGGAAAGCAGTTCTACGTTAAAACTACAATTAAATATGTGTGCTCGACACTGATCACAGTCTATATGCTGATCATTTCAACAAATCTTAATTGTCAATTATTTTATAACTAAATTATGAAAAAATTTTATTTTCTTTAAAATAATTATATTTACGTGTAAGTATCACGTATTACAAAGAATGGAAAATAACTTGATGTATAACGCAGCATTATCGACAGACTTAAATATTAGTTATTATTTACAATTGTGTAGCCTCTTTGTAATCTCATAAAATACATTCTAACAAGTATGCTGCTAACTCGACAACTGTTTTACAGATAATCAATGTACAAACAAGTTAATGTGTGGCGTTGAATAATTTACATGTTTGTAAAAAAATACTGATTGTTCGTAAAAGTTGTGTATTACAATACTTTTTATCATCATCTCTTAGTAACGAACATTAATATAAATAAAATATAAAAATTAAAATACATTTAAAGGAAATAATAAAAATTAATATCGGTCGACTAATTTTAATTACTGTAACAATTTTTGTATAATACCATTAATTGCATCGTATTACACAACTACGCGATATCTGTCAAAAAATTGTATGGATAAAAAATTCCACTCAATTGTCACGGATGCAAAAGAGAAATCACGTTGTTTCGAAAGCTCTTTATCAATTCATAATCAAAGTTATGACGACAACACAGATGTCGCTCGTTACACGCTCGTCATTAAAACAGGACAATAGTTATATAGATAGATAAAAAGAGAGACAGATAGAGAAAGAGAAAGAGAGAAAGGAGGAAAGGAAAAAGAAACGCTACGTCATATAGAGCATAGGATGAGCTAGATAACTTATCTAAGAGAGAATAAAACTGGCTTGCTTCATTCACAGTGTTGTGACAAGACGTACGTAAAGAAAAAAAAAAAAAAAAGAAACATTGTTGTTGCGAAGCGTATTCATTTTCGCTCGCGTAGGTGGGTTTACCCTACCTACTCGCCCTAAGATATCGGCGGTGATGCGATATGCTCCCGTAATCTGCATCTGTCTTCCTACTAGGTTAATTAAATGAAACTATAATGAACTGCCTCATCGCGGTTTCTACAGCATGCAGTGAGACAATCATCGTAATAGGATAGAATTGATTTTTGAATTTTCAACGTAGTAAATAGAATCCAATGAATCTTCATGAATCTTCAATGAATAATAATTTGTACAGTTATTAGTCGGGTACGAATGTTAATATCGAGTGTCAAGTTGATGAACGTAAATAAGGAGATGGCCAATAAGAGTTCATATTATTTATTATGTCAATTTTATGGTACTTTTATAGACACAAAAAATAGTTTTAAAAAGAGTTTAATGTTATTCATTCATTTAATTTTTTTATACGTATAATCTAATTATTCAAGATTAGGATTACATATAATTAAGAAATTAAGATTAAGTTTGCATAATTTTTTCAAATTTCTTTTTAAACATTGTCTTATCTTATGATAAATATGCACTTCGACAAACAAACAGTTTCATAAGAATTAGCTTGATTACAATAACTCGATTGTACGTTTTTATTGTTAGCTCAATTATTCTTTGACTTCTCTTTCTTTTCGTCTTGTAATGACATTTTCGCGTCAACAATTGAAATGTAGCTGTGTACAGGGTATATTTTAATTAGTGTCAAACATCCTAGAAACGTATTTCTAGCGACTAAACATTGAAAACATTGTCTGTTCATATAAACGTCTAGAAACACTTAGTTTCTGGGGTACAAGGAATTTTATTGTTCAATCAAGCATCAAACAATTAATAGAGCAAGTAATGGAATTAAACAAAACGAAGTTTAATAGAAGCAAACTAAAACAAAGTAAATTCAAGGTAGAACATTTTGGTACAAAAATATTTCAAAATGGTCTCCTCCAAGAGGAGACCATTTTGATCCAATTGGAAAATCTTTAACAACTCTAAAAAAAACTAAGCGTTTCTACCATAGACCCTGCATATTTATATAAACTTTTTTTATGTTTGGTCGACGGGAATACGTCCCAAGAATGTTTGACATCAATTAAAGCACACAAAGTGTATATAAAAAAGCGATTTCTTTTCGTGACGAATCGAATACACAGCGGTCATAAATCTATTGCCTCTTTGTAGCGACAGATGTTCAAAAGGGTATACGTATATACATATTGACAATGTTTCTGTTACGCACAACCAAGTTTACTCGCACGTTGCGAAAACTCGGACCATCGTGCATCTATACATACACGATGTGACGCCAGAATTTTTCTGTGGTATTTTTGCATCAAAATTTTTTTGAATTTTTGTTCCAAGACTTTTTTCTGCATGTTTCTCCCGACAGAAAACTTGTGTCCTAGGAATATAAGTCTTATGTATATGTATAAATTTTTACGTACTCTTTCGTAAATTAATACATATATATAATACTTGAAATATTTTTTACTCTTTGCATTAGTAATTCTCAAACCTAAGAAGTTACTCGATACTTTTTAAAAATTAAAATATTAAAGAAATAATTTCTTGCACATGAAAAACTTAAAGTTGTATTTTAAAAAAGAAACATATTATTAATATTTTAAGTCTAATATTAATGTGATTTGCACAAAAATAAGTATCGATAATTTAAATTTTCCAGTGGTCACATGCATCTTTCTTATTAATATCGTCAAGTATAATACTCTCAACATAATTAGCGAGTCTCTCCCGACAATATTATAATCTTAAGCAATACTACAGTGTGGAATTAGATTGAGAGAAGAATTACAAATACTAAAACGCATATATATTAGATGCAATGCTGAATTTTGGAGTAATGTAATTTGCGATACAAAAATGAATAAATTGCAGTACCTACAGCGGCAGTCACATTAGTCGCTCGTTAAATCGATATCGTTATTTGCGCGTAGGTATTACTATAATCTATGCAGATAGAAGATAGTGTCGTTTTTTGTTCTAAACATTGTAAGTAGCTACATATTTAGGAAAAGATTACCATGAGAAAAGGACGTGGAAGGAGTGGTCAAATAGAAGAACAAGAAAATGAAGACGACGAGATATAAGCGAGAGACACGGAGCGTTAATAATCGTAATTTACGTGTAAATAGTGTAAATTGAACGACGTGTCTGATTCACCAGTTTTAGTTGTGCGATAAGGCAGGTAACATTTAGGTGACTAATTATTAGTTACAGTCCAGAGAGCGTATATTATTCGGCAATTCAACAATATTACCGTTACTATTTTTTACTCAAAATAAATTCACTTTTTTAGACGAAACACCCATAGCCAAGCTATTTAAGTCATCATCGTGTTTGTTTACGTTTACTCAAAGAACAAGAAACATGACTCGTTTTAATAAAACCGCGGAATTTATTTTACAATTGAAATACCGGAGTTGCAACGTGCTTTGTATCTAGAGTAATGCGTTTTTTTTAAGAATTTCACAATATTAACAATATACTGACTTTGATATAACGATAGTTATTTAACAAATATCTTCGATATATTTGCTAAATTTTATCAATCTACATATCCGTAAACTGCAACTTGACACTTAAATTGCTTAAGATATTATTTGTTTTTAAAAATTATACTGTTTTCACAATAACTTTTGACTTTAATCACATTTCTTTGAATCTCGCCGAGTTTGTAAATTTTACAAATTGCTAGACGACATTTTCCATAACATAAATTCTAAATAGAAAGTTCAAACAAGAAATACTTCTAAATTTTTAAAAACAATGTTGTAAAGAAAGGGCTATTAAGAGTTGGCGCGGTAAGCAGTGAACAAATACATATATGTTTTAAAGTGATATAATTTCAATTAGTAATACATAATATCTTTACATCCATATAATCCTTTCTCCAAAACAACATTGTTTTTTTATGAATCCTAAAGTATAGCACAGAGTTGGCATAGAACGACCAACATTTTCATATTTTATCTTTAACTTTGCATTATTAATAATTTTCCAAAATGCTATATGAAAAAGATTTGTGTTAGTTTATATTTTTTTTGCTCGTAAATATCCATCGAATTTTAATATTAAACCAATTATTTGTCGACTATGCATTTATTTGTTTCTCATTTTCTGTGTTTATGCGTTTATCAGTCTGTTATAAAGTCCCATTGAATGCAATTAATGCAAGATTAATGAGATATTGAATTTAAGATCGAAACATTTCAATAAAATCAGTTATTATAACATGTGAGGAAAAAATGTCGATACCTGAATGTATCATCCTCGCGCGGTATTTCGTAGCGCGAGTCGTGCTTGTCGAATAAAATTCGATAGCGATAGTTTTCGAAATACCGTCGGTTAATTTTACCAGACGTTGTGAACGAAGAGATGAGCGGATGGAAGGAGGCAGCAGCAGCAGCATCGATCCATTATTCGAGAGATATAGAGAGAAAAAAGATTGTTTCTCTAAAATCGTGTGGCGTCGTGTTGTTCGCATTCGCGCCGAATATAATGAAGTTTTTATTATCGTCAACATCGCCCGAATAATTATTTCGAACATCCAATTTTATGTACAGAACTTTATGTATTCTATGTATTCTTCTGTTGTATTTGTATTTCTAGTTGTTGTATTTTTATTAAATTGACAAAAGAGAGAGAGAGAGAGAGAGAGAGAGAGAGAGACGGAGAGAAAAAATGAGACATTATTGCAGGCGTACGTATAACGTTTACATTCTCTCGCTGCATCTTTTTTCTTTCTTCCCTTTCTTTGTTTATTACTCCGCATTCTGGGATAATGTAGACAAAATATGCTTTGCACCGTGATTAAATATCACAGTGGACAATAAATAGGCAATTCATTTTATAGAATGTTCTCATTAGTAATCGAGTATAAGTGCGACTTTATAGGCGCGTAGTGAAGTGCGCTTCCAACGGCTAGAAACTTGGAGACGTTTTAATTGTTACCGGTCCGATTGTGAGACAGAGGTAAAGGCAGAAAGAGAGAGAGAGAGAGAGAGAGAGAGAGAGAGAAAAATAACCCGAGGCATACTAATTTGTAAAAAGCACGACATCCTTCTTAAACGTTTCTGAATGTCATTTGATAGGTCAGATATTAGTGATTTCACGCTCGAATTATATATTATTGCAGAGGCTGTAAAATGAAGAAAAATAAACGATTAAATATTTTATTCAACGATTACAGTACAAACACTCGCGAGATTAATAGGACTAATAGTCTGTACTGTTGATAAAAGTCGGCGTAGAATGAGACCTTGAGTGGACTTATTCCGTCGTAAACAATCGCTGCTGAATAAGTCGGTTCTCTTTCCTGCGTGCACGCGCGTCGCGAGTATTTCTTTTGTTTAAGTTTTTAAACTTTATACCTTACAACAATTGCTGTTTTCTCATCCAATTTATTTAACATGTGTATATATATATATATATATATATATATATATATGTATATGTACGTATGTGTGTAAAATAATTTAAAAAGATATGAAATTGATTGGCCAGATAATCCATATAATTCATATTTTAATTTTGTAAATATACCTATATCAATTCTTAGACAAAAACGTTTCAATTTTCTCAAAAAATGATTTTAGACTTATCTAAAATTTTTTCTAATCTACAGTTATGAAAGTGTTAATCAATTTACCTTATGAAAAAAAAAGTAATTAAAAACATTAAAAAAATGTTTTTTCAACATTTTTCACAAAGACTGCTCTCTCTACGTTTAATTTTAATTGATTCTTTTACTGATATAAATTCGTACAAAAAAGAGCTAAGAATTATATCCTTTTTGCGTTTCATCTTTAAATCTGATGACATTTTCCCGGCTGTAGCGAAACGGCAATGTACTCAGATAATCGCAAATCACAACAGCGTTACCGCAGGATTATCCAAGGGTCGCAAACTCTCTCAGCTACCTGTAATTTACAAGACCACTTCGCCGACAGTTCTCTTCTCGTTGCTGGGTCGTTTATCGTTTACTGTGTCTTTGAGCAACGGTAATCGGGACGAAATGATTCGGCATGTAATAATACTCGATAAATCGTGCGCATAAAATTTTCTACCATTTTTGACTAACAATAAATATTGTTGTTGCGTTAAAATAAAGTTAAAATAAAAACCATTGTTATATCGAACAGCGCACATTTTCGTATCTTTGTTATTGTTATTTTCGAGAAGTAAGGAGCATTATGTGACCTGAATATATACTGAAAATTGCATTAAGAAAAACGTCTGTTTCTCTCTACAGCTATTTTTGTAATTCTCATGTAGGCATACTTATTAATACAAAAAAATCTGTTGTTCTTATAATTTAAATTAATAATAAACGTATAATGTGTGTGTGTGTGTGTGTGTACACACACACCACATATACATTAGAGAATATAATTTATATATTCAAATTATTCAAGGTACTTTGTCTTAACTTCCATATTTTTGTAGTTTGATAATAAAATAAATAACAATTGCTAATATTGTCCGTATGACATTCAGATATCCCAATCAATAAATTATTGTTTCCTATCTGGTATACAAAATCAGTCGTAGGATTTATTGGATCATGATTAAATTCATAATGAAATTTGCAAGCAAATTATACATGCGTCGCTCGTGCGAAAAAAATCGGCGTTATCCCTTCTCTTCTGAGGATTCTCCTTGAAAAAAATCTACGCAGAACGGAATCGCCGTGAGAGATATGATGCAAACGCATTGTCGCGAGCTTTCCACCTGTCACGACTATCACCATCGCCGTCGTCATCGTCGTCATCGTTGCTACCACCGCTGCCGCTGTTATTGCCACTGTCGCCGCCCGTCTCTCTGCGTGAAATCGGGCCGTGTGAGAAATTGGAGAACGCTATTCGTATGTCTCTCTCTTTTTCTCTCCTCTTCTCAATGCCAGGCCGCGTCGCAATTCATTTCTCAACCGGCGTGACGCGGTACAGCACGCTCGCGTCGCCCGACATTCTTATCCTACCGCTAGCCTTTCTCTCCTTGCCGCTTCTTGCTCCGCTCGCGGACATCCGCTTATACATACAAATACAATTAGGTAGATTCTTCTCTCTCCCTCTTCCTCCCCCCTCCCCCGTTCCGACCCTCTTTCTTCTACATTACTTTTTTCTCCTTCGATTGTCCGCAACTTTTTAACTAACGACAATATGCAACATAGGTGATCGGTAAAGCATTTTTCCTTAATATTCAATTTTTTTGAATACAAAATTTGAAACAAGAATTTTTGCGAAAAATAAACTGTAAATAATAAATGATGATGAGCAAGTTTTTACGATTTACGCTTCAAGGATACATTTAGATAGCTAGATTTAATTTCATTTTAAATTAATTTTTGATCCGTACTTGAAATACAAAATTTACAAAGTTTTAAAACGAGCTTGTGAATACAACAATGTGAAATTAACACCGGTCGACAAATGTGCGAAAAAATAGCCGCGTATAAATTGATAAAAATAAATATCGCGATTTTACTGATCTGAGCGCTACTTTCTTCGGACGTCACGTAGATTGATTTCAACATAGGAGTTACTTTCATACGAAATGGCAATATTCTGGTGTGGTGGCGAATGAAAATTTTTTATGAAATATTTTTATAGTAAAATATTTTTTCGATTTTTGATATAAATGAATATAATCCTTGAATCTCTGAGATTCGAGTTACGTAATATAAATCGAGGTACTCCAGTTAAAAATTAATAATCATGTTATATATTACAAGTATTTTTTGTTCGGTATATGTAGACGCTTTATAAATTTTATTATTAAATATGTAATAAATAACGGATACTTAATAATATAAAAAATACATATTTTTTTTATTCTACACATTTGTATTATAAATAAATTTGATTGCTCTTTTATTTACTAAATGTTGATCTATAGTTTTAAATCATTATTCTTGTTCGTATGTCTTACATACAGTAATTTTAATTTTGATTATATAATTAGCTGTTAGACGATTAGAAAAAGAGCGAATTTGTTCATATTTTATTTCAATCATTTGTAATCGTTCTTGGCGTTTCTATGATTAGAAGCATCGTAATGAACTGATGTTCTCGGTGAAGGCGGAGCGCAGACGCTTTTGCTGAAAGTGAAAGTTGTAGGTTTCGATGGGGCCATGTTAACTTTTACATTCTCCATCTAGGAATGCGCACGTCGGCCGACTTACGACCGGTCTTGAAATATATGTATGTAAGATGCCAAGTGTTTATGAGAGAGTGGCGTTAAACACAATGGCGAATAATAAATTATAAAAAGTTTTAATCAACGATTTAGATCTTTGTTATATCGATTTAGAGAAAATTATAAATTATACTTTTCACTGTCTTCTAGCTCAATTCACGTAACGACATTCGATATAATTTGACAGTTAATCGCAAATCAGTTTCATAAGTTGAATTGTTGCAATCTGTAGTACTTCTCAATGCAATAATATTATGGACTCCTGACTTTAATACTTTCTAAACAATGTTGTTTACAAGAATCTTTTTTTGTTTATTGTCTCACGCTTTAAAGCCTGCGGAGGACTGCAATCTGTCTACGATTATTACTAATTTATTTTCCGGTATATTAACTGAGTTGCACCCACATATTAATTGTAGCGTTTGACATTTTATTGCGATGGATATGATTTTCCTTTTTATTGTATAATAAGAGCGTTTCAATACATTGTTTTAAAATTTAGATTCAATTTCTTTTGATTCCGATTCTATATACAACACATTTTTTAATTATTAATTCTTTGTTTAACATTAATAAAAGTCTGATAGAGGTCGCAATACACACACACACACACACACACCACACACTCATATTTATATGGGTAAAAAATGTATTGTATATGCGCGCGCGCGCGCGCGCGCATGTTTGTGTAAAAATGGCAAAATAATAAATTTGATAACAAAGCTATATGAAATATGAAAGATATGCTATTTGAAAAACTATTAGGCACACGCGTTTTATGTTTTCGTTAGAGGTGAAAATCGACAGTCTAAAATTGCCTTAAATACGTTTTATTTTAGACGTTTAATGTGTTGTGTCATACGTTTACACGAAAAAAACTGTAAAATATCAAATTTTCGTAGAATTATCTTTAATATTACTAAAGATGTAATGTTAAAATATGTGTAAGCCCTTTTGTAATTGTTTACGTTTATATACGAATAACGTACACATTAAAAAATAATATATTTAAAATTTAAGATATTTTATACCCGTATTAAAAAAATTCAATTTCACAAATGAATAGTGCAATCTAGTGTGCTGTACTTATTTTCATTTCTCTCTTTATTAGTTGAATTCAATATAGACGCGCGCGCATAGTTAAATTCAACACATACATAAAATCATGAAATATTAGGCTCAACGAACTCTTAATTGTAAAACACAAATGCTCATAAAGGGAAACTTTTTGGAAAGAATTACGCTTCTCATATACAACTTCATCGAATTGGAGGGTAGCGCCTACTGGTTGTTTCTATACATAACGGTCTTAACGTATCACTATGCTTTAGCCTAGAAACCTACTTTCGTGTCGAATTAAAAGTAAAATTACGAAGCGAGTAGAAACAGAGTTCGGAGCAGATAAGGGCAGATAGTATTTGCGCCAAATACGTTGCCTGAGCATGAAACTGATGATATGTCATGTTTACCTTCAAAATCAGACATAAGAAAAATGATTATACAAAATTCTTCAAATTATACTGTTTAAAAAGATAAAGATAATTTTTTTAATGTCCCAAAATCGGGCAATTTTTAAGATAAAATTATATTTTATTTCTTTATGCATAATACTAAAAGAAGTATATTATTACTGAAGGATATTATTACTTATTAAGGAATAATGTTATAATACGGCATTCTCAGAACTGTATCCAGTTGCGCAGTAATTATGCTAAACTTGCAGTTCTGCTAAGCAACCTGTTCCAATTAATTCAAACTTCATTTTCATGACTATGATGTTACTGCCGCTCATAAGCGGATAGCGGCGCTATATATTCGTTCGTAGAAGTTTTCTTTCGAGTAGGAAACTATGTAAGAAAATTCGTAGAAATTGACTAATTGTTTATGACAGACGAAAACGCGATATTCGCGGAATTTTAATAATTAACAGGAAAACCTAACGAGAGAGAGAGAGAGAGAGAGAGAGAGAGAGAAAGCGGGGTGGGGAGAAAGTGAGGGAGGGAGGCAGGGAGGAAGGAGATAAAAAAGCGAGAGGAAAATCTGTAGATAATTTTAGCAGAAAGGCAGATATTACGACAAGCTCTGTCAGAGGACGAATAACTTGAAAGTAGAAGAAATTTGCACATCTGTGTAATGAAGAAACATTTATGTTACTTTATTACTAAACATATGTAAGTTTTTCAACTTTCATAAAAAGGATATCAGACGATTAAGAAATTGAATACCATTTGCAGTATTCTTATCATCTATTATTGTAGTTATTTTTTTTCCTTATAGAAAGTTATTAAGTTATTAAATGAGCTATGAACTCTTGACTATCACACGCTCGCTATTTCAACACAACAAAACTTAAGAGACGCAATAATATCATGCCATGCCGACATGGCAGAATGGAGTTTTATATATACATATGCCAAACATAGAACTCCCCTTTCGGGATCGACTCGGTTCCGCTCGCTATTATATGAGTTTAGGAGAGATGCGACGGACGGTCGTTCATCGCCCGTCGACGTACCAACGCGGTGCGACGGTGACGGGGAATTATGCGGTATGGTTTGATGCGAAGCGGAGAGAAACGGAAAAGAGAGAGAAGTGTGGCAGGAGAAGAAAGTGGGGGATCGAAAACCGTCGAAGCTCGCCGACGGCGTACGACGCGCGACAAGCGCGACGCCGCGACGCGCGCCGCGCCGCGTGTTGTGCCTTGCCTTGTGCCGTGCTGCGCGGACGGCGGAGGCGGCCGGCGCGGCGGCGGAGGTCAGACGAACGGAGGGCGGCCGAGACGACAACCTTGACTCCTTTCGTCTATTGTTCTTAGGATCTCCACACGGAGCGACGGCCCACTCAAAAGGGTGAGAGCCCGTGAAATGAACGAGGATAGCGTGATACGCGGCATATCGAAGGCGAATAAGTATTCGATCGAATAATTAGCGTGTTTTTAACTACGAATTTGGTAAATTATTTAAGCGGAAAAAGCAAGATGCTTTGTTCGAGAGGAAAAGCACGCTTTTCTTTTTTATATATACAAAAATATATTTTTTCTAATATGTAACTTTATTAAAATATATCAAAGAGCGAATATCAAAATATAAGTATATTGATTACAGTAATAAAAATAAGAGCAAAATATCTACTGGAATGGTGGATTTACAAAAAATCTTAGAAAAATTTATTATCTGATGGCATTTATTTTATTTTTCTGTATTTGAATATTCAGAAGTACTTCATAAATACTATTGTTAATTATGACGTTGCTCATAAAAGTCGTTCTTATTTAATGAAATTGGTTGTTATCAGCATACAGATACAGCATACCTGATTTGATTACAAACTTAAAATGATTACGCTACGAATGAGTCTATCGAACGAAGCTATCGCTTCGGCTATAGTTACCATGATCGAATTAATTCGATAACGAGGATGAAACAGTGTATTCTCGTGTGACATTCGCAAGACCTTGGGTGACCAGCGTGTCTAAGCAACAAGAGGATGGGTGAGGATGAGGATGCGATACCTTTATCAACCACGGAAACCACTGGTGACGGATAACCCAAAGTGGAGCTCGTCCAATTCTAATTACGTGCACACTTTTATAACGCTACGATCGACCGTGTTGTAGATTTAAGTGAAGTAATCATGCTCTCGTGAGAAATAGGTTAAAAGAAGAGATTAGCGATTGTGACGTAGTCTAACACTTGCGAAATTTTGCCGAGAGACCGACAAATATTTTTATCGATACCGTCGTCGTCGTCGTCGGAAAGTCGTTAAATCTCCCGGCTGTTGGCAGAAAGTGTAACACTTACTAGCGCGCGATTTCCGGCTCGCGATAGAACGATGCCTTTGCATTCGAAACGATGGGATATCAAATGAACATAAGCTAATTATCGGTACGCGTGTACGCACGTGAAACTGCGACACAACGACGACGATGAAACGATAACGATGGTAGCGAATTCAATGTAATTATAACGGAAGCCTTCAGAACTCGCGCGCGCTCCGAAGCGGTGAAAGGCGTATAACTGTGACTAAAAATCCGCAATGCGCAGTACTGTCACGCTAAATAAGTCAGGCCACGAGGACTCGGTTATTGCTTAACTTATCATCGCGAATGCAAGAGAGAAATTTTAGTTAGGTTTAAACGCTCACGGAAATCGATTCTTCGAACAGCACGACACGATTCTCGAATTATCAAATGTGGATTAAATATGCATGACAATATAGCTGCTTGCCAAAAAAATTATAGATGCCAATAAAAATAAAATGTTTTTACAGACACACATATCACACGTGAGCGCGTGCGCGTATACGTATTCGCGCGTATAATTATTTCGATATGATATCAAATTTTATTTAATACCGCAAAATAATCCATTGAAATAATGCCAATATTTAAAAAATGTCAAATTCTTGAAGTAAAAGTATTTAGAAGTCTTTTAGGTTCGAAAATATATTACATTAAGTATTTTTACAAGAGCACTTGCTTTTCAAAACAAAAAAAAACATTACTCACGTTATTTTCACTTACTCCATAAATGTTCAAGAATCAGACTGATTAAATTGTAACATGATTAAAATACTCTCAATCTCAATTGAAAAGAATCTTATCCGCGAATTATGTCAAAACTAGTAAACTCCTCCTTTGACCCTATTTCACGTACCTGCCACAAGGAACAAAACTGACTACCACGTTGTTCCCCCGAAGTTTTACGACGTTTCACGAAAGAGCATAATCGATGGGATACTAAAAGCTCGGGCGAGTAACGGCACCCTTGAAGTTTCGATGCCTACCGCACTCCAAAAATAGACAAGCCCATATTTCTTATATTATTATTCGATTAATCCGTAACAATTATCTAAACTTAATACCTTAATAGCTCAATTTATAATGTCAACTTATATTTCCATATAGTTTGTAATATTTGAATGCATAATTGATTTTTATTCTCAATGATTAAAATGTGATTATTATTTATATATCGAAATGAATTTGGATTAGAATAAATAAATAAAATATTTGAAATATGTGACAATGCACAGATTGTGCACTTCCTTCATTATTATTATTATTATTCAATAAATAAAATTGTTATAAATAGCAAAAAAAGAATTATAGAACTTGTATAAACTCTATACCGGTCGTTATTGTTAGAAAAACAATATAATGAACGAAATTTAAAGGATCTACATTCTACATCATCCCTTTTATGCGTGGTAATTCAGTGCAATTAAAACCGCACGAGGATGCGAAGAATTGAAACGGTTGAGAATTGATTCGATTGACAAGAAGAAAACGATTACTTGGCTATATCGTCAAAGCGAAGCTGAGATCAAGGGAACAAGAGACTGAAATAAAGAAGCATGCATGAAAATAAAAACCATGAGAACCAGGACTACCAGGAGCCAAATCACCTCGTGTTTTCGATTATCAAAAAGATATTTAATCCTATGTACGCTTTGTCGATTCTTTTCGCACGCATCTTATGCTTGGACCGCACGATGATGCGCGTGTGCACGTGTTTACGAGCGAAACTTTTGTCCTTCGCCGAAGGGTTAAGGGCCCTGAGAGCAAAGACGGAGAGAGATGCGCTCCGGGCCGCTTCTCTCCGATCGATCAGTCGAGCCTGTTAAACGGCGAACGGCACGCGGCGGCTTAACCACTTCGCCAGCAGGAATAACGTCTCCGACTGGCCAAGCTTATCGCGCCGCGCGCGTCGTAAGTATCTTACGCGTCACAGATATTCTTGCTTATATAGTCACATTTTATTTATGTATTGTAGAATAATTTAATAAAATAATACAGCCTTACAGTTTTTTCAAATAATCCACGTTGCGCTTAATCCACTTTTGTTTAAAGCGGAAGTCAACTTGATTCATATGTATGAATAAATACATTTTTTGAAAAATAATGTCTATTATAAGAAATTGGCGAAAAATATTTTGCATTAAGAAAAACTTATCTATATATACAATTTCATTCAATTCGAATTCATGATAGTCTGAATTTGTTTCGATTCTTTTTATTTAGGATTACTATTCTAATTTAATTACATGTTATAAAAACAAAACAATTCATTGACAAGAATATCTGAAAGAATCGATAATACGATTGCATTCTGCACTTTACAATTAATTTATTCGACTAAAGAAACATTGTTTATTATTGTCATAAAAATATATGATATACATTGTAAATTATTACTTCTGCATTATGCACACGTCATACACACATGGGATATTTCAGAAAATAAATAATATTAATGTCTGTTCTGTCATTTTTCTGACGGATGAATGTATGTAAACGTGCATCATTTGTCGACTAAATTCTAAGCCATGTAGTTAATGCCTGATGCGGATGAATTTCATCTGCGAGGATGAATGCGATAAGAAAGACTCTTTAGAGTCGCCATGGACGCCACGTGCGATCGAAACCATCGAGAGAAGCGAGCGTTTCGTTTGTTCAAAACGACATTATGCACGTATGAAGCGTTTGCGCGACGTAATCGACGTAAATAATCGAGGGGGTCTTCGTCAAGAGAGAGAGAGAGAGAGAGAGAGAGAGAGAGAGAGAGAGAGAGAGAGAGAGCGGGGAAGGGAGCTCCATTACAGGAAAGTACAGCTTACTAAGGCGTCTACTCCTCGAATATAAAGAAATATCAATAAATGTATGTATACAGTATGATAATTCTCCATAGAAGAGAGAAGGAGGGAGAGAGGGAGGGAGAGAGAGAAAGCGTGCGCGGCGTGTATGTGCATCGCATGAGTGTAGGGTTCGAATGATGGCTCTTAAATCAATATCTACTTGCAATTTTCACGCATATTGAGTACGAATGTTTGTATAAAAGTTTGTATATCGATAAGCACATTTTAGTGGTATGAGCGCTACCGCAAGTATTTAGTCGAGTATATAAAACTAAACTGTGAGAGAGAATCGGTGTTGAAGTTTAATCATCTGATATCAGACAAACCAGAAATAATTGCATTAAATATTTCATATTCTTTATATGCAAATACTATATAGCGCGTGATGTATATAATAATAAAGATACATACAAATTTCTTATTGGCTTATTTCATATCTCTGTCAAACGATTTCGAGGTGTTCGCGCTTGAGATAAGGTTAATATTTTCTTTGAAATAATTGATATCTCGTTCAACGCTGTTACTAGGGGTCACAATAGAAAAGATGGATACATATACTAGAAACAGTTAATAAGCATAAAAATATGAAAGTGTACCATCATCATTGATAATTCGTACAAAAAATGAAATATCGAAAACAAAATAAAGTGAAATAATCTCGTAAATGATCAATTACACTTGTCTTAAATTAAAGAGAGATATAGTCTATATGCTTTTAAAAGTACTAATTTAAATTTAAATACAATAATAAATGATTTAAATTATTATAACAATTATATTAACAAGTCAAATATATAAATTAACTAATATCAACTTAATTTCAATTAAGCTTCATTTTACACATACATGCACACACACATACTTGAAAAATACAAAAATAATTTGGAATTTAGTTAATTTTTCGAGGTACTATAAGCAATAATAAATAATTGTTTCGTTTAAATAGTAAATATATGTAATCGTGATCTCGACTATAACTAAGCTACTAGCCTAAAAGAGTGACATATCTTTGAATGAGATCTCGGCCATTTTGTACGACGAAACGTGCAATTACATCCGTGGTATATATATATATATATATATATATATATATACCACGGTCGTGATGCGGTAGCACATTCGCAGTTTTCTTAATCATCACGTTGCGAGCGATGATAAGAATATGTTTACACTTCGTAGCTCGTACGTGGCAATAAAATCCGATGAAACTCGCGCGGCCCGGCGCGCCGCGGCCGTCGAGAGGGATTGCTTTACTATATACCGCCGGTATGACGCGCCGATCAATATTATACCTGCGCGTTCCATTCTTCGGATAGAATAATAATAGTAATTAGAAATTCTAACGATATCGCGATGCTATTACGCGAGCTATCGATACGTGAAACCTTCGTTTCCACATCCCGGATATTCTGCATCAGTGACACTTTGATGTTTACAATTCTCTTTATTTACACCATGATGTAGGGTTATTGATTACTTATTTTTGTAATATAAATTATACCGCGAATATTGCACTCTGTTCTTCTATCGAGCATATACTTGAGCATTAAATTTTATTATCAGTTGTATTTATAGCAACATTTACTTTCAAGTTATATAATTAATTAAATTATTGTTCAATTTTTCACACGATATCGAGTACCTATCAATATTTAATACAGAGCCGCAATTACTTTTTTTACATTCATATAACATCATTAGTTTCTTTTAATACGTTAATAAAGATGTCTCTACTGCAAACATAGTAATAATTTCACTATTCATGATGATCGCGCACGATCGATCGACATAATAATTGTACGAACTTACTGTTACGTGTTTTCGACATCGATCACTACACGTAGTTATTTACAACCGCGTAGAAATTTATTGCGTTAATTCGAACAGATCATAGGGATTATCGGTAGACACGTAACGTTGCTGTTTCTGATCCCGTTTATAACCCCGTTTATTCAATATCCACGAGAGATAATATGCTCTTCAGAGTAGGTGAATTAACCACGCGCGCGAGTTCCATTTTTCCATAAAAATCCGTTGTTTTCTACCGCATACGCGAGGACGATACTCTTTTTCAATGTTCTACAAATATCACGCCGTTATCGGGATTATGACCAATGCAGTGTTGCAGTAACGGGATTACGAGTAATGCGATGTAGATATTTGCTGTACCGTTTCCGCGATATGCGAATAAATATCCGATACGAAAAGTGGATTAGATTTGGAAGTTATTCTAATGTTTCTCGTGTGTTAGACATTACGTTTTCATACAATATTTTTTTCGTACGATACATATTTGAAAGATCATCGCTTCTAAACAATACAGTTGTATAAATATTTTTTGCAGACTGGAGCGGTTATTTTAAACGCGACATTTTTTGATCTCGTATAAATATTGAGTTTATTTACTTTTCTGAAATAATCTCGAAAATATTTTTGAAGATCTGTTTATTCTAGACAACTTTATAATCCATATAGATATAGTCCAACGGTTGCAAGCACGATGCGAACGCATGTTGCAAATTTACTTTGACGCTGCAGAAAGAAGCCTGACGAGATATTCTGCGCTTTGCAGATTCGAAGATATTTAATACGGAGACTTCTAGCTACTCGATTCGACGTGGTATCGAATTGACAACGCGGTAACAGTTAAACAAAATGACACTGAATACTTTTTCTACATACGAATACATACGAATCGAAGACTCGTTTAGCAACATAAGTTATACCTGTGTGAAATTTATGAATAAAGTCACATCCAGGGATAAGAGATAAAAAATTAACATCGTTGAATTATAAATTACCGTTGCACAATCGTTCTATCCTTTCACGATCGCTGTAATATTCGTGCCCGTAATTCGCGCAAACAAGGTGTTTCGCATGCGCAATTCATTTTTGCAATATTACATCTAAATTACACGCATCGTTTGTCCGGATTGTATCGAAATTCGTATAATTTTAATGGCCGTTGTCGGAACGCGCTGTTTTTGTCATTGTATATGAAAGGTTCGATAATTGTCTGACTCTTTTATTTTCGGACAGAGAGCAAATCCGCATTCGCGTGCATTAAAAGGACACTCAAAGAGCGGGGATCGTCGATGTGTATCTACATCGTTGAATCTCGACAGAAAGTTACACGCCCCCGGGGTTGACGCCATTGACCCAACTTCGGGAGCCCTCCTTTTCATTAGTCCTTTCTCGACAACGTTCTCATCTCATCCACTTCTCTTCAGGACCACCGTATAGATAGCCTATTTAGCGCGATCGATTTGATATCACACTTTTAGTAACGAAAATACAAATGCTTTTGTGATATATAAAAGCGCTTTATGTTTTTTATGTTACAAAGATATTAATAACTAAATTCGTATTCGGCAATTATACTCGTTTATGTTTAATTAAACGTATTACAAAACGATATCTTGTACGTGAAACAACGAAAAAATACGTTTTGTACGATGATGTAAACTAATTGCGAAATGATTAAATAGTGAACCAATTTTTTTTTAAATACTTCTCTTTATTTAGACTATTTCTTTTACTGTTTGCTATGAACTAAACTAATTAAAGAAAGAGACTTTGGAGAGAACGTAATTCTTCCGCGAATGATCGAGACTTCGTAATTCGAGATCCAACGACATTTTCTACTTTACGAACGCGAAATCAGCGAAATACCGTGAAGTACGCTCGGCCGGCGCGGCGATACGACGAAATATTTCACGGCATTTTCTTTTGTTCACTAGTCGACGCGCCGACGCGACGGTGGATCGAGGCAATGCGCGACGCGACGAGAGCGCGCCATGAAAAAGGATTCTTCGAGAAAGCCTCACGTTGATGAAAGTGCCATCCTCTGGCTTTTATTAAGATCTCTCCTATGCTGTCATTAGCCTTAGCTGGACTACACTGCACATGTGCGAAAATATTGTTGTTCGCGATTTAATGGACGTCGCGTCACGGGATTAAAAGTTTCATCTGAGATGCAGAATGTCGCTTACAATTAGATTTCGTGGCACGTAAGTATGTATGTACGTGCGTGTAAAATAAAAAGAGGTTTCATTTTGTTTTAAATTTAAAATTTAAAATCTTTTTAAATATCTACAACACTTCCTTTCTCTCTCTCTCTCTCTCTCATTTCACGTATCATTCTAGATGAATAATAATTTCGTTGTTCTTCAGTTATATATTATATATTTATCGATTCAAACATAATATTCACATACGTGTATAGCCAGATTAATCACGAGGGACTTCCCTCATGCTATCTCTTTCTCACATATGCTCTGCGTGCAGCGCGTGCGTGCGTATGCCCGTGTAATCGTGATTTCATCGAATCACGTCGTGTTACGTAATTTTGTCGGCCACGGATATCTCCGTTCTATGTGGCGGCGGCGCGGAAGAACTGTCGAGAGATCCGAATAAAGGCCGATTCACATTCACGTTAAGTCGACGTCGCGCCGACGTGCGCGGAAGCGAAACATGCCAGCTCGTATTTATTTTTCGGCGTTGAATATGACATGAACCGTGAGTATCTCATGATCCTTTCTAAATGTATGTCTATTTGTTCATTATAATCGATTTCAGCTATGTTACTGATATAAATTATACTCTATAATTAAATCAATAATTAGTAAGTAATGACTTTGAACAGTTTTTCATTACATGTAATTTTGCAATTTATTCTTTTTTTTTGTTTAATTTAGAGTTTATAAAGAAATACATATTTGTGTAGTGAATTATTATTTGAGATGTTCTTTTTCTTTCTTTTTCTCTCTCTCTCTCTCTCTCTCTCTCTCTCAATCTCTCTATATAGATTTTGTTGCGCGCTCTCATATGCTCGTGTTACTCGTATATAAACGTATACGTGCGTTTTTATTCCCAGTGGAATCAAGTTAGCACTTTTTTGTTTACCCCTGTCTAAATCATCGAGCGATCAAAAAGCGAGTTCTCGGCTCGTCGCACGCGTCTCTGCGTGCGCTCGTTCTCGCGCGTGTAATCATAATTTTCATCGTGTCATGTTGCAACATTACATCAGCAGCCACCGTCACATTCACGTCGTCATCGTCTTCGGACACCTTCGGCCCGCATAACCGGTGTACATAATCGATATCGCCATACCGAAATGCCTTATAACACGAGTTATTGATTCGCAACTCCGCCTCTACATGCTGGCGTGTACGCGCATAACGCAGCCATAATAAACTACCGTGTACATACTCGTATTGGGCGTAAATCTTATTAAAACTATAGCAGAAGAAGGCTGATTTGGAAGAAAATATCCAATTGAAATTGAAAGACAGATGAAACGAGCGATCTTTCTTCACATGGTCAACCTTGAGTCTTCGGGGTCATTCTTGTGTGTCGGTCGCCAAGTATACGACACAAAGATTCGATCCGACAGAGACAGGCAATTCTTTCGTAGCATATTCTTTCTCGTAATGCGATTACCTCGCTGCGAAATGATGACGTACGATAAACTAGTTTTGCGAAACAACGCGCGCACGCAGTCTCGATATCGCTTCGCAAATCTTTCCGTTGTGAAAACATGAGATTGTGCGATAGAATTAGGATGGATACTTAAAGGGGGACAGAAAGCTTGTATGATTAAATTGGATTTGCAAAATTTGCAAATTTTTAGAGAAAGGAATAAATGAGCACAATTCTTCGTTTAGGTGTATTTTTACTGCTACATAAGATGTAAAAAAATCAATTTGTAATATAAAACTGATTAAAAATATAGGAAATTTATGTCATTACACGATTTATATCACAGAGAACCGTGTGTCCGTTTATTCTTTTCCCTAAAATAAACTTTCAACTTTGCTTTCAATTCGATCATACAAATCTCCTGTAATGTACGACTATTCAATTCCAACTGATATTGTTTATTGACCGATGATTACGAGAAGAGGAATCTTTTGATAATATGATGAATCAACGATGTATTTACGATGTATTTACTTATATTCAGATGTACAAATATGCAAATAAAGACAAATGACAATAATAGAATCACAATAAATAAAACAACGACATAAATTGCAGGATAATTTTTTTAATGCGTTCAACGATATTAATTCTTTTTCATCGATTTTATATTTTGAATCTTTGAGAATCGAATAATCAAAAAACACATTAATTTGTTTAATTATCACAAATCACTATGCGCGCATCGAATTGCTTATATGTTAAATAATTTTCAAAATGGGTTATTTGTATACGTATGATCGCTTTTGTGAATGGCATTCTCAGAGCCGTAGATGCATGTATTTATGTACTTCTAACTAATGCAAACATTATGATGTAAATTGTGTAACAAAGACGTCGGCATAGAATAATGTAGATTAAATGACGATTAAAGTACGCGGAATATGTACTCGCGATGCTCCTGCGTCTATGCATTAAGTATATAATATGTATATTCGATTCAGGCGATTGCTAATATAATATCGCTGATCGAAACATTGCGACAAGTGAGCAACAAATTGTATGTATTCCGATAAATATCGTACCTTATGATGATACTACGACGTTTTCATGGCGCGCGTGCGTGCGTCCGCAAATAGGAAAAGACACGGTATCATTGAAAATAATTCCGAATGAAATACACGGAAGTACGGTTATAATAATAGTTTTACGTAGAGCAATTAAATTATATGCGCCATAAAATTCTGGCATCGATTCTAACTATAAAGGTGAGCGACTGCGAAACGTGAAAGTTTAATGCACTGGGTGTCATGAGAATAGGCGCCATTCCTTTCTACAAATCGTTTCGTCAATTTCAAAGTGATTCTTTCACGAAAATATCTTGTCAAGGTAGTTATTAGCTCTTTTAAAGTAAGCAATTAAAAATAAAATAATTTCTTGCAAAACTAAACTTCGGAAAATTAAAATAAAATTAAAATATGTCGGAATTTTTTTTAAAATATATCAGAAAATAATATATTATTGTTTCTTTTTAAATGTGTGCTTTTCGTAAAGTGTTTTTGAGTCGCATTAACAATAAGAGCACTGATATTAAAATGCAATAGTCTAGCAGAGTCTAATAGAGCTGGATAGTGGCTCAGTAGTCACAATGAATATTGCGTATTCCTTATGCGGAACGAACAGCAGTAGAAACAGCCTTGCGGCTCTACTTTCTATTGCGTCACGGAGAAGGATGAGGCCTTCGCATGCCGACACATTTTGACGTTTCGTTTCTGCGCATTATTTTTCAGACAGCGACGCGAAACGTAGCAATGCATCCGTTTTGAGGAATCCTGTAAAAGGACTTCAGTGTAATCGGCGAGATTAACTCTTTTAAAGGCAAAATCCAGTGTCGACATATATATGTGTATGATATAACGGCTAATTTCTTGGAATAACGCACATGAAATTGCATTTATAAGTAATCTTTGCTTCTCATAATGTTCATTGCAGTGCTCTTAAATATCGCATCGCTATAATAGGTCATCAAATAAATGTGCAATTCTTGCGTGAGGATTTTGTGTGTATGTGCGTACCGTCTGCAAATGCTACTAAAGTTTACTGGGCAAAAAGCAGCATCAAATCAGATATATCTCAATTTAATTTTTTATTTGTAATATTTAAGACAAGAAGTCTATGTTATAATATAAATTTTTGCAGTTTTTTAAAATATATCTGTCACCTTTTCTGTCTATATATTGTTTTCGGTAAATTTATTCAAATAAAATTCTATAAAAAAATGTTTTAGTTCAATATTTTTACTAGTAAAAAGAATACAAGAAAACTTAACATACATATGTATATGTATAATGGCACATGTGTATAAGACAACAAGCATACATTTTCAATTAATTTCTTCCAAACTGAAAGGATATAAAAGAGAATTTTATGACGCAACCCAGCAACTTTTTTTTTCATAGTGTTGTAAATCTCATCGAGAATTTAGTTGCAGTATATCTTATCTGTCAATAGCAAATTATTAGTATTATTACCATTTTACGCGACATGCTTCGCTTCTTGTACATACAATGTATTATGCGGACCGACTTCAATCGATTATATGTTGATAATTAAATCTGTTAAACTTTAGTGGGGAATATAGTATACGGAGAATATTTTCGAGATAGCCCTTTTGGATGAACATTGGCACGAGAAATCTCTATCTTCAAACATTTGATTGAGAATCGCATCCTCTAAAAGTATCGTCCTCTCGCACACATGGACCTGTTTTGCCTGTCGTCAATGCCCTTCCCTCGTCTCATTCCCCACCTTCAACTCAACGTTCGTTTTTGCATTTTTTTCATCAAAAACGTTTTCGTTGGCTAGAGAGCGCGCGCACAGCTTTTACGCAGAGCACCCGGCGCATTTTACATCCCTGCGGCAACGATGAAAATTCATCGTGTAGACTTACATAAATATTTCCATTATGGTTCTTTTCACTCTTTTATCTTTTATCTTTGTCCCTCCCCACAAAGGGAAGGGGGCTCTCTCGTATCCATTTCTTTCTCTCTTCGCTCTTTTCGAACGTGCTGCGGTAGATACTCTTCGACTATCGGTTACGTTGCTTTTAATTAACGTTGTCGCGCGTCATTCAAAACGATTTATTCCAAGTTAAAATTAACGATTGAATAATCGTGCCTTCTTGCTGTGAGAAAATGAGAATAGGAGAGAGAAAAGATGTACCAGATGATTGTGAAATTATATTATTGGTGTAATAGTTTATTTATAATGAATAAATATATATTCACAGTCGTTGTAACGCACGTGCCATTTGTATTCACCAAAATCGCGTATTCCTTACTGAATGCAAGTTTATTAAGTCCAAACACCAATATTTTGTATCACAAAAATATGCAATTAAAATTTAATAACATTGCAACAATAGTAACAATGGCAAAAAGCGTAAATTAATTGTGGCGATAATATGTTTACGCGTTTTAGCGAATTACTTTATTGACTAGTGTGATCAATGTATTTTTATGAACATACATAATATGTCAAATAATGAGAATATACTGTATGCAATTTTTTTCAAAACTGTATAAATAGATTTTTATATAAATATAAAATTCATATTAAGGTTTGCTTCTGTTTATATTTTATTTTGCAGTATTTGTAACGAATCAACACAAATAAAAACCAATAAAAAATTTACACATTGCGTCGTTAGTGGTATGTACATACCACATTAATCGAACACAGTCAAGTAACTGCACTTCAATTCTAATTAAGAGTTATTTTTATTTTCGTTTTATTTTTTTGCTGAATTAAAAGATGTTGCTAATTTGCAAAATGTACAAAAAAGGAAAAATTTATTTTATTGTGCTCACGGTTCATTTCTTCAATTATTTTATATCAGAATGTATATCAGAATCGAATAGCTCATTTAAGCAAGAGTATTGTCACTACATGATAATATGTGTAATTTCTATCGAAAACCAATGTGAATGAACTTCTGGAAATTCTTGATTCTAGAACGAATCGGAATTATCGGAGTTGAAACAATATTGCATTATAGAGCCAGTGGCACATCCTTGATTTGTTTCAATTAGGCCAATATTTCGTATCAACAGACTCGCGAAGGAATTGAATATTTGTTGATGAAGCAGAGAGACCAGTGATTACTGGTCGCTTCGCTTCATCAACAAATATTCAATTCATTTTGTCCACGATCGCTTAACTCTTAACCAATCGCCTAGACACAGTCAGAATGATTTCATCGTTTAAAATGAATTGTAAGCGCAAGATATCTCTTGTCTGTTCTCTTATCTATTTATCCATTTTCATCCGATTCATAATAACTGTATCGTGTACAATTTTTCTGACGGCTAAGGATGTTTACAATGTGATAGTAATCAAAATATCGATTATATCTTTTAAGATGTTAAATATTTCTTGGTATATCTTGATTTAAATATTAAACAAATTTAAAGAGAATTTGTTTTTTCAAATCGTAGAATTTTGACTTTATTCTTACTATTTTAAGAAGAGATTTGAAAAGAAGCTATTTACTTAATCATAAGATTAACAAATAAATAAATTAATTATTTTTCTTCAGAAAATAATTTTGTGACGTATATTTTTATAAAACATATAGACTGTTTCAGCATTGATATATATTCATTTATTCATTGTTTTACAAAAGCGTTTTTTATTCTCCTTACAAAAGATTAAATACTCTTCTTCAAGAAGAACATGATAATATTAATGTTTGTAATAACGAAAATTACTGTAATTATATTGAATCAGACGAAAATTTGATCCATAAGTGAAATAAGCTGTTAAAAAGAGCTGCTGTGTAAAAAGTAAATAATATCCAGATTAAAATAAATATATTAAATAATAATAATTATATAGATTTAAGTGTTTGCTGGCTAGATTGAGATTTCTCAGAGAATATTTGGCCGTATATTTAAAGCACTCAACAAAACTGGATAATCCTCACTAATAAAGAGCAATAGCGTTTTCTATTTACTATGACTATTCTAACGTTGTGCGATAGCGCTTTATCAAGCTTGCCGTGATAAGTAAATTTTTTCGTGGGCTTTCCCAAGTATAAGAACTGGAGACAGCGACTAGTTTGTCATTATGCATTTTACTGTATGACCGATTAACTGATCGATTCGTTCACTATTTTAAACGTGAATACTCTGATAAATAATCACAAATTCAACGAGTCCCGCTTTCACAATGTGGATATAAACGTTTATGGTACATGTGGCAATTTCATTTGCACGATGAAGTAAATTCAGAATAGATCTAGAAACCTCAGATGTCTTTTTAATCATTCTATAAACTAAATTTCGAGATAAATTTCTGTCAATGTAAATATCGAAGATCAGTATTTATCACAACTATCCATGTTTTAATGTATGTCTACTGAAATATAAAATTCAATTAAGATTAACAAAACAAAATAATTTCATTTTTTAATTTATTCAGTTAGAAAAATCTTTTCTTTTCAATCGTTAATTGTACGAAAACTGTAAATGCCTTAAGGTAAAGTCAATTTAAGTCAAAATAAAAAAAAAACATACGGATAGATTTGTACAATTTTGGGATGGATTGTATACAGGACATTTTTTCCGCTCGTGTAGAACTATTATCCGGCACTTGGTCGCGTTCCTGTGCGTTGTTAAAATCATGAAGAAAGTATTATTTTCCGCAGGAGAAGGCAACCTGGCGCGTTCGCGTACGCGCGCACTTTCCATGGTTTTCCGTTCCTTTTTTCATTTTAAACTATCCTTTTGATACGAACTTCGGCAATCCGGCTGTTGAAAGTTCTAGAACCATTTATCAGGATGCTTTTCTTGTTTTTATTTCTCTTTTTTTATGGTTACTCGCGCGACCATCCGCATAGCATCTTTTTTTTACATAACGCTCGGTCAAAAGCGAAGTAATGTGAAAGTAGCTCGGGAAATAAATATTCCGTCCGCATGGGGGGATTATGCGAGACCGCGGGTCACGTATAAAAGTCGACGGCCCCGATGAAATCTCGGAAGAAATGGCAAAACTGTTTTCATATCGCGAGACTCCTTACGATTACGCGAGAATTTATGAAAGACAGTTTAACACGTTCCTCGAGCGTACTTTTTGCGTGCCTAAACTATAATAAGTAAGTATACTATAAATATTTAGAGCAAATACACACTTTTAAATCATATTTATTTTAAACTCATAAATAATTCTTGAAAAAAAAAAAAAGACTGTCGATATCGTTTTCTTGAGAAATGAGAATCTTATCTTATCTAAACATAAATTTAATAGTGATTAAGAATCGGTCGTTAAAGTGAGATAAATAAAAGAATATATATATTCCTCGATCTACAGATTAATTACAAGTTATTAGACTATGTTATACTTGCTGAAATAAGGCTCATTGCTGAAATAAGTCAGATATTTTGAATAGTGACAAAAAATATGTCTTTTGTCACAAAACTACTAAAATTGTTCAAATTTTATATATAAATGTCCATAAAATTAAAAATTAGTTGCAGAAAGAGTTTTTGAGTATGATACAAATTAGTTTGATAATCAGTCGATTATTCATTTAGACCTATAGAACAACTATGATCGTATAATGTTTCATCAGAAGCACAATAGTATAAATGTCGGTAACAATGTCGCGTCATTGATTGATTACATCGTAAACATGTATTCAAATTTACGCATAGAGATGCGCACGAGACGAGACAAGACGAGATTTCTGCGATCTCGATCTCAATCTCGAAAAATCTTGAAATATTTATATTGATCTCGGATTTTCAAGAATCTCGAATATATGATCTTGATCTTGATCTCGAATCTCGACGAGATCTTGACGAGATTGACGAATACGAAAAATAGTTCAAAAAATACAAAAATAGTTTTATTTATAAGTATAAATAAACGTATATGTTAAAATTTTATAGAAAAGTTTTTCCTTTTACCTTTAATATTAACCAAACTGTCATTAAAAAATAAAATAAATAAAAAAATACGAACAGTAAAAAGATTAAAATATAAAGTACTGAAAAGTTATAGTAAAATTGGATCATTTTAATAATATTACCTGCGAAGATC
>NW_012026784.1:4029555-4032363 GCF_000956235.1 Wasmannia auropunctata
TTGATCTTGATGTGGTGAATCTCGATATTGATCTCGAATATTATAAGTAATCCCGATCTCGAATCTCGTCTCGATTTCGAGACGAGATCGAGACAAGATCGAGATTTATCTCGTCTCGTGCGCATCTCTATTTACGCAGAACAAACGGATGAAAAGGGTCCGTTTCTCGTCATGCGCGTTTGAAAAATGAATGCCTTTTAATCGTCGCCCGAAATCTATATAAGCGAGTGCTCTCGTTCGCTTGCTTTCGATAGTGATATCGGTGCAATCGTCGCGATGCGTTGCGCTAGTGCACTCGCATGTACGCACAAATACTCGTCTGGCCGTACACAGCGTGAACGTGAGTGTGCGCGTGCGGTTCATGCACACTGTACACTGCACAGGTAAGTTCACCTTTGAAGCAAGCAGGTATATGCAATATGCAGGCCTGGCGCCGTGAAAGTGCAGGTACGTATGTGTGATGCGGAAAACCCGGTTCTAAAAAAAGAGTTGACTAACAGGATATGATTTTCCCGCAAAACATATGCGTGCGTTTTTCAACGAAATCGCACAATATTAAACGTCTGACTGCATAAGTGTATCTCTCTAAGTAATATGAATTTAGTTTATTAACGTAAATGTTATAATGTTAATGGAAAAAGAATTGCAAAAAAGAAGTATGTCAATAGTTAAGATATAAATTGTATATATACAACATATGTATATATAGATTTCTTCAAAAGAAGAATATGGTTACCGACACACACACATACACACACACACACACACACCTTTTCGTAGATGTATTGCAGCTCAACATTTATTATGTATACATTTTATCTCATATTCTTTAATCTTTTAACGTGTTTGTTGTTAAATAAATACCGATGATAGTCATGACACAGATTGATAATCAAGATACTATAATGAAGAGTTTGAATCGATTTTATTGCTCAAATTTGTAAACTGATATTAATAACGAGCGGTTTTAACGTTCGATGAATTTTGTTGTTAAATTTAATAATGTGATTTCTTGTTCGTATAATTTGACGCGATGCAATAGTAATGCAGTCTGGCCAAAATCGATACGCGCATCAGCCATATACCTATACGTAGCGCAGTGCATTCTCGTGAAGCTGTATAGCTGGTTCCTCTCCCATGTTACGCGTAGACATTTATATCTACACAGAATAAACTTTATTACAATTACTAACTTGTTTGTAAGCAGAAAGCTTCTTTAATGTTTGATTAACGCTTTTTTATTTTTACACACAAACGACTCTCTGAAATCCATGGATATTTCTTCTCATTCGTTTTTTTTTTAATAACTCGAAATCGATAACTTTTAGTATTCATTCATTGACATCGAAGAAATAAAATTGTTAAAGATTTTGTATGAATCACGTTAAACAACTTCATTAAACTTCGTTAAACAACTCTGTCACGTTCGCGTTGTAAGATTTGGAAAACAAGATGCGTTTTAATTCCATTACACATTACAGAAGGTAAATTTCTAGCGTTTTCCACCGAATAAAGCTACAAATGAAAAATATGCAGTGATATTTTTGTAGAATCCTCTTACCTTTTCGTCGTTGAAACGCTACGAGAAGCAATTTTGCTTTTGTCAAGCGACGCGAAATATGCGACTGTTTTAAAATTGCTCGTAGTAAATGATATCTGCATTATTTCGGTAGGTCAATAATAATCCGCCATTTCCCATAATTACAATCGTATGTGTATTGACAAACGTAACTTGTAATTATTCATATTTTCATTGGTTTTGCGTACGACCTATTATTTCAAACGTAATTTTATAAACCACGGATTATCCTGGACAGATTAACAACGATTTTATTATACCCGATGAAGAACGATATCATATTATTTACTGGAAAATAATTAAAGGCATATATATGAAATTAAGAAAATAGAAATGGTAATAATATAATGTATAGATTTCAAAATTTTTGAAAATAGCGTCGTTTTTCTCTTTTGAATGTATATTTGATATTAAATATATCTTTTTTAGATTTCAACTGCTATTTAACGCTCATGTTATAAGTATAATTATGGTTCTCTTATGTAATATATGTTTTATATATATACATATACACATATACGCACACGCGAGTATGTACATGTGATTGCTTTGTAATAATTTTAGCAAGCACAATTGAAGGAAACAAAATGATTAACACATTAGATAATGACACTATAAGTAAAAATAAAAAAAATTTTACTAATAGAGAGCTTAAATCTCATAATTAAAAAAACGTAGAGTCGAGATTCCAGTCCCTGAAGGTTAAATAACAAGTACCTTACTCATTAATTTGTTTGTTTAAACTAAACGATTCAGATAATCCTAACTACGAAGAGAGATAGGCAGCAAGTAATCGACTCGAATAACACGAGCTTGCTTAATTCAACAAGAATAAGCTGTATATTTATTGATAATAGTTACTAGCCGTTACCTCCTTTAAAAAAGAAGGTAGCTATATAGGTAACTTATTATTTGACCACGCTTCCTGCTAGCTTCCCGAAAAGAACCGTAAAGGATTGAATACGGCCCTGCCAGACGGGCGGTTCTGTCGGCCAGGTGGTCCAAACCAAATACCACGATATCGTTCTTCTTGCGGACATTTATGCTCCGCTGTGCTGCCGGACGAACGAACGGACGGACGGACAGACAGGTGTGAATCGTGGTGTCCGTGGCGCAATGTGCGCACCGACCGGCGTGTCGCGCGCGCTAACTACGAGAATAACGGACGTGTACCACGTGCACAAGTCAATGACGAGGAAAGTGTGTGTGTGTGTGTGTGTGTGTGTGTG
>NW_012026784.1:4032383-4059524 GCF_000956235.1 Wasmannia auropunctata
AGAGAGAGAGAGAGAGAGAGAGATTCGCATACAGCGCTGTTAAAACAAAAGAATCGTATATTCATGCGCGCAATACTTTCTCGACGATTATTATTATACTCTGTTGATTTCTTGGGGTGGGCGATCGTTGCAATTTCGAAAGTGCATAGTCCTTCTTTCTTTTTAATACAATTGTATGCTTTGCGTTCGTGTATAATGGTGCAGTAAGTGCAGTAAATATCTATCAGAACTTTTTTTTAATCTTATAATGTAGATCATGTTTTAAAAAAAATAAACCACTTTTTAGATAATTTTTTGAAAATTTTTTTATAACTATATAATTTATGTTTTAATCAAATTAAATAATTATCGGTAATAGTCGAGTATGTAAAACTAACGTCTTATGTTAGTATCAATACTAGTTCTCTACGGTATCTCCATTCAACATGCTAAAAATAAATAATGGGTTCGCTAAGCTCAGGTATTTATTTTTAGATCTCCAGGCAGTGTGTTCATGGTTACTGAAGTACAATTTCGGTTCAATGCTCAAACGCAGATTTTGTCTCACTATTTTCGCGGCTATGTACTATTTACAAAACTATTCAGCGATATAATTAATGAAGTTTGTAAATATATAATCAGATAAGGAAAAAATTTAATTACTATAATGCCTTATAAAAATTTTTCTTTGTAATGTCGAGTTTTAAGTGAATACATAACAATGGGACAGAATGAAAAGTGAGCTAATATTGCCGTTCAAATTTGGCGGAATAAAGATGAAAATACTGATAAAAGTGCTATATTGATCGCATGCCACAATGTGCTTCGGTTGGGGTAAAATGACCCATTTTGATCGCCACTAAATCGAAAATACATACATAGAATCAAGGAATATTACCAATAAGTATTTACTAGCGTTTACGGACATGTAAATTGATGACGTTTGTAGTTACATAAAGTAGCGCAAACGGTTAACTTTCTGTTCTTTTCTCAATCTGATAAGATAAATAATATGTCTAAGAACGATTTAAACGAGAAAAATAAAAACAAAACAAGTTTCAAATTCATCTATATATATTATGATAGACATAATAATAATAATGATGATGGTAATAATACCTAACCTGTGTTTAAAGAAACGAAAGAAAATAGAAAGATTATATCCCAAAATATTCGAAACACTCATCTCATTTTATTTTCAGAAAATTTTAATTACAATACGTACGTGCGTGAACCGAAGGAGATTAAAAGTTGGTATGTTGGGCGAGTACTTGCCGCAGAGAGTTAAAAGCATGGCAGATTATACAGCTAACGAATTCATGATGCCATTGTTTTATTAAGCGTTACATACTTCGTAAAACTTTATAGTCCTAATCTATCTGAGATGCGATGTCTTACAACACGAACAGCAAACGTCGTAATGCAGGAGAATAAACGTCACGCTGATTATGGTCTAAATAGTGTTCGTTTAACTACTATGAAGTAAAAAAAGAAGAAGGAATCATGATAACGTGGCTGTAAACGTACAATCCAGATGTGAGTGATGGAAATGCTCCGAAAAGAAAAGACGAACTCCAGAGTGTGAGCACGAGGCAATCTCATAGTTGCAAGCGTGCGCCACCACCGTCATGTGTAACTCGGTCGAGAATGGGTTTAAATCTAGCTCAACGAAGGGTCCGCTCTTCCCCTAATAGCTAGGTATCTCTCTTGGTTTGACTAACAAGTCACATCGATAACACGGAAAATGCCTAGTATATCGTTTTGAAATTAAATGCAAACAAGAAATACACACACATGTAGGTAAAGATAAAGAAATTTCTGGCGAATGAGCTATGATATAATATTGAGTATTTCTATTTTAAAATGTTGACATGCAGAAAAACTTATTATTGCTGGCTAAAATATTTTAATAGCAGAATCAATTTTGGAAATAAAATTTGTAAAAAATTACAACACACACACACACACACACACACACACACACACACACACACACACACACACACATATACACACACATATATATATATATGATATATATAATACAATATGAGTAAATTCTTTTTTAAGAAAAAAAAAATATATGTATTGCGTATATACATATAACGTAAATCGCAAGGTTATTCTATAATAATTCTAGCACGATACAAGGCTAATGCATAAAATATGAAATTAATCGACGACATCGCATTAGAAATGATTTTGTCATGCTACGTCACTTGAATCGTTTCGTAGAGCGAGCGAGTCTATTTACCCGCGTCATACATCTTGTTTTTGACATTATTAATGCGCAACTATCTCGACCGCAATAAATCAGTTTTTCGTCGCACATCGATGACATCGCCTGCGAATAACGTGCAATTCTCGCGAATGTAAATTTCGATTTACTCTCCTGAGTCATTGATCGCACCTGCTTGCATGCGTCTGTTAATTAATATCGAGTTTTAATCAACACTTCTTTCCTTTTAAATACAACAACTTTAGTTGAAATTAGCAACAATTTCGAAAAACAATAGATACGCATCCTATTTAAAAAACATAAGTTCGTGAGTGGCGTTACGTTATGTATCAATATATTGATAATATCTACCGGAAAGATAAAATATAATAACAGCGACACATAATAATATTCTCTTTAACTCATCGTCTCATCATATAATTAATGATGTTAACGTTACTCGCGTATTTTGACTCCTATTTATATCCTAAGATGTGTGTGTGTGTGTAATATTATTAATGATATATTTAAAAATTTCATCACGATATGTTTAATTTTCGGTGAATTAGAGCAGGTGTAACGCGACGTAATTTCTTCGAATTTGTCCGTCGAAGATAGAGAATCCTGTATAATGTTCTCAAGAGCTACCACCTACTTCGTCGCTGTCAGGTTTAAATTTGGAGCGACGTGACATCGTCTTACCGACCTCTGGGCACCTTCTGAAGAAGGCATAGAAAAGAGAGAAAGAAAATTGCGAAGGTCGTGCGCTCACCCTCGAGCAGGTGCCAGTCGTCATCCAGCGAGGCCAGTGCCTCTGCCTGTGCCTGATTGGCCTGTTGTTCGAAGTCGAGCATTCCGTTGGCGTCCTTCGCTCTCCTCTTCTCACCGTCCCACACCGATATTGCGCCCCGTTGAGTTGGAACTCCACGGCGCCCCCTGGCCACTGTCTTTTTCACTTTTTGCTCACTTTGATTCGATACTTATCCAATAGTATCAAGTTCAAACTCTTCGATCGTCGCGAATCGCGCAAGACATCGATCGGCCGAAAGTGCTTAAGATCAGCGGAAGGAAAATCTCAACGGTCCAGGGATCAGGAATATGTCGCTACTCGGTTATTCGCAACGACTTTCCCTAACAAGAGAGGCTAATACCGCACGAGTGAATCTCTTTTGGCGCGAGGGAGTCGAGCTACTACTCCGATCGCGTGTTTCCCCTTCTCACCTCCCACTCTTTCTGTCTCCCTTTCTCTCGAATATGGCCTCACTCTCCTTTGTTTACACCGGGTTTTCTTATCGGTTCTCAGTTGCTTCCCCACCCTGCGCTATATATCGATATACGCTGGATTTTTTTCTCTCAAATCGACTCGCATACTCGAAAGGTCAACTCACGTCGAGGTCCTTCGAGGACTCGTTCGAGGACCGCTTCCGTTTATATGCGTTTATAGTGCATTCGGTTGTCAGTGCTATCCGAGACAGCACATGAAAGACGCGATTACGTTTACATATATCCAAAGAATAGAGAAAAGCAAAGAAAAAGAGAGAAATAGAGAATAAAAGTTGGTAAGAAAGAGGGACAGGAAAGTTGAATGGCAACGAATAAGTCGAGAGAGAAACAGAGAGGGAGAAAAAGAGAAAGAGAAAGAAATAGAGATAGAGAAAGGGGCGGACAGCGCGACGACAAACGTCGCTTACGTGCATTCGCGGCGGTACTCGAACCGCGACTGATTTCCCCTATCACTCTGTACTCAGCTGCCACCCACGGCCCACGGCACGGCACCCACGATCCTCCCACCTCACGCCACCTGCTCCACCGATGCCGAGCGCCGAGTGCCGAGCCGTGCCGACCTCCCCTCGCCAACGGTCCTACTTTCCGCTTCCCGCTCGTGCTCGCGCTGCTGCCACCCACCCACCCGCCACCCATCTTGCTCGGAGCAACGATGGAACGTCTGACCCGTTCTAACCCTCGTCATTCCCACCCTTCTCCTCTTCTGCGCGCGCGCTTCTACCCTTTCTCGACGCGCTTTCGCCTCTCGCCTCTCTCCATTGCCTATACATATACCACTTCAGTGGACGAAGTGTGTCTCACCCGTGGCAGTGTATACCACATCTACTACCGTTTCCTCCTGCTCCCATCTCACCATCCTCCGTACATCCCCTCAACGGTCCCGGTCGTCTCCTCGTTCTACTAGTTCCTCGAACCTCGAGCATGGTCCACAGCCGTTAATGTAGAGAGAACTCCGCGGAGCACTCGTGAATCCTCTCTTCCACTGTATTTCATGCTACCTTTCTTCCTCAGGCATGAGAGAGAGAGAGAGAGAGAGAGAGAGAACTTGCTCTCGCGCCTCAACCTTCTTCGTTTTGCTTCTCCTCGCTCCTTTGCGCCTTTTTCGATTTTTTTCTGCATTCGATTCTCTTCTCCTGGCTTGAACGTAAAAGCGACAAGGAGTAAACGCGAGAGCTTATTACACGGTCACCTTACACTGAAAATCAGCGTTTGTCAAATCTACTACAGTGTTACATGGGAAAACGTTTCTTTTTACGAATATGAATGAGTTGGATGGTAAACGATCAGTGATCCAAATTGAATCTTATAAATGAACGGTTAAAGCCTAAAGGAGCTCTTTTAAAAATTCATGAAGTGTTTGTATTTATAATTATATATTTTCTATAAATAAAAATTTGCTATTGAAGAATTAATGCAATTGAATATGTTATGATATTTATCACTTTGCAAATATGTGGTATTATATATAGTATATTAAGGTGTATATTATGCATATACATATATATATATATATATATATATATATACCTTTTAATAAGAAAACTATTATAAGATTATAAAATTATTATTGTAATTTTGGTGAAATTTTGATCTTTACTATATTACTTTATTATATTACTAAAAAAAGCTATAACAGTTAAAAGTATAAAAGGTTATATACATTTCTGCATACGAACAATTGGATGATGGACGCGGACATCTGTTTATCAACATTTAGACTTTATCCTTCATCATTTTCGTGCGAAATGATGGTACATACCTATACATACTAGTGCATTGGCGTATACATTAAATCCAGTAAGATTATAATTTTCAATGATACTAAAAAATCTATTACTAAAATTTCATGTTTTTGACGCATTTACATAATACGTATCTACATATACACAAAAATATAAAACAAGTAAAAAATCTTTCCAAGTTATTAAATATTGCTATTTAAGCCCCATAAGTCGCAAACGCACAACACAAACGCAAACGCGGAGAAAAAAAAAGAAAAGAAAGAGAGAAACGTCCGCGTTTGCGTTTGCGTTTTGCGTTTGCGACTTATATGTAGATGGGGTTTTAGATAAACGCGATATTCATTTAACAATCACGATCTGAAATTTTTAACCAAAGTTATTTTTCTTTTACTACATATATCAATGTGTATCATATGTTTGTTAGTATCGATGTGTATTGCGTTTATTTTCCTCGTATCCGTGTTTTTTTTTCAAAAGTTGTGGAGCAGTTTAAACTTCTCGTGGCCAAAACGCGTAACTCCATTTATCGGTAACCCTCGGTTACGAAGTGAGCAAGAGTTGTGCTGTTCCTAAAGCGCACAAGGATAGCGAGGGTGATGCAAAGGGAGCTAAGCGAGTAAGAGATTGGCCATAGAACGGGAAAGGTAGTAGACAAACTACAGATGCGAGAGGATCTCCTGTACAGCTGCTTCCATACGCTCCTCTCTCTCTCTCTCCTCTCTCTCTCTCTCTCTCTCTCTCTCTCTCTCTCTCTCTCTCTCTTGGTATTAACAAACATGCATTTAAGATATCAGAGAAACCAAAAAATACAGAATAACGTAAATGAAAGTTTACTTATAAATTATTTTTTATCAAGTATCATGACACTTGATCAATGATGAAAAATTGTATCATTTTAAAAAGCATCATGCTTAATATAAAAAAATAAAAAAATATAAACTATACATAAACGACTGACTATAAACACATTATGGCATATTCAGTTTAAATTAATATATTTCAATTAAATTAGAATTTGTTAAAATTTATTTGCACCAGAGAAGAATTCGCGATACAGAGTTCGTATAAAATATTTTCAAGAACGTTTTCACGGCACGAGTTGTCCTTTCTCTTGTGTGATCAGTATCTTAAAATATGCGTCATCCCGTAACTTGGAAACAGAAGAAACGTTATACGCATATATGTATATGCAAGGTCAAATCACAAATTGTTATTGAACGTTTTTCTTTGTGAATATTGATAATTAGCGCGTCTTCGCAGGGAGATGAAGTCGTCACATATAAAATCGTAATTTAAAACGTAAATAAAATAATGCTAATCAGAAAGAGAGAATGAGAGAGAGAGAGATTGATTGATTGATTGATATCGTTATTTATTTTGCGCTCTAGGAAAGATTCCTCTCAAGCGCAGAGAGAGAGAGAGAGAGAGAGAGAGATAACATGCGTATATAAACATACGCATTCGCAAGTTTCACAATCGGTCGCTATGTCTTTTTCAAATTATCTTATATTGTCATAGAGTGATATAGCAAGTATGTTTAATCTATGTATACGCATCGTTGAACAATGCGCGAATCGCGTTTCTGAAGAAAAAAAAAAAGAAAAAAGATGCATTCTGCAAGTCCGCAGCTGTCTTGAGATCGCGCGAAGCCTAAAGCGCTCGCGCGACGACTTCCGAAACGCATGTCGCGTGCTCTCGAATACGGCCCTGTCGGCTCGCGCGTGTCGTCATTTGGCCTCATGCTCTCGCCCCCCACTCACCTTTTACCGAGCACACTATCCTCATATCGCCGTTCTACGCCCCGCGAACGATTCCCCGCCGCTGCCGTCTCGCCCCAAGCTCACTCAGTCAGTCGCTTCCGTCTTTGTTCGTCCGTTTCATCGTCGCGTGGCACTCTCTTCCTTCCTCCTTGATTCGCTGTCACATGAGACTTGAGAAGTCTCTCTCATTCTCTTTTCCTCCTTCCTCCTCCACCCCCCGCCCCTCACACACATCTCTCTCCCTCTTTCACCTCCGAAACTCCAGTTCTGCATATGTACACATTTCTTTCGCGCATGTGTTGATCACACAAACTTTTGACTGATGCATGGGCACGCGTCGCCAGACTCACGCGATCACAATCGCTAGATAGATATCAAATGGAATTCGTATATATCTAGACAACGATCGAATGCAAAGAGAATGCATGATTGATGGATTTATTCACGATCAATTCGACTTATGAGGTAAATAACCTTGTATGTAACCTTGTATGTACGATATCATCATACCATGAATATCCTTCATCATAAATTGTAATGAAACAAAAAAATATACTTTGCGGGAACCGCTACCGCGTCTTCTGATACTATTGCCGCACGACAATAATGATTAGATTTTTGAACTGACGAGGTATGATACTAAATGAAATAAAGTGAACCAATAACAGCAGCGTTGATAATAGCTCCGATTTAATAGATAGACTCTCTCTCTCTCTCTCTCTCTCTCTCTCTCTCTCTCTCTCTCTCTCTCTCTGTCTCATCGGTAGATACAGAAATGATCCTTGGTCGATACGATATGGTTTTATTTGTATTCTCATGCATTCCATCGCTTTGTCAGTATCCATAACAGTGGTAAGTCTGTTTTCCCCACTTCGTTGATTCTACTTCGGTTAGCTTCGAGGACCAGTGGCAAGGCTTCCTTCTATGTTTATCTCCGTCGATCTGTCTCTTGCTCCATATATTCTCTCTCTCTTTCTCCCTCTCCTCTCTTCGTCTTTCTGTATGCGCAAACTCTTTCCCATCCCACCTTACACTTGCACGGAGCGCGCGCACTCCATTCCAGATGCTCAGCAGTGGCGACAATCTTCCCCACTCACGACGTCTCGCATACATAATCGAGACAGGTCGACTAAACACCGCACTCTTCATCCAGCCCATAACCGCCAAAATCATTTTATTATTCTTCGTAAATAAGGGTTACTCCGATGCGTTATCTTAACATTCGAATTGATAGAATTATTGCACAATCATTTTGTGTAATAAATCGATCTATCTATACATATAAATTCGTATGTTTACTTAATGTTTGTTTATTTCTAAATTTCAGCTTATTCATATTTTTGAGAGCTTATATATATATATATATATATATATATATATATATATATACACATTTGACATAAAGTAAGAGATTACGGCAACGATGATGGTCACAGACGTCTATATGATTGTGGCGCTGAAAATATTTAACGAGATTATAGCTCATTATTCTTTGCGATTTACAGATACCTCAAAATTAAATGGTCATTTTTCTTCGAATATTGTATATCCGAGACGAATATTTTAGAAGTAAATTGTCAGAATAATGATCACATGTGTATATTATAAATCCTGTAACGTCGTTACTATTGATTGTTGTGATTGAGTGTGTCTACATCATTATTATTCATAAATCTAAACTGTAAAGTATTAAGAGAATTTCAGAAATAAATATAACTTCTCAATATTTAACTCGTGAATATCCATCACTTAGATGCGCGGAGAAATAAGAGTTTACTTGTTTATAAACAACAGGCTTAGAATTATAGTATATACTAGAGACCTTTGAGGTCAGTAAAATCTTAGCATACGACTCATTAATTGATTAACGATTAACTGCATTCAAATTACGTCGAAATATCAATATCATCACGTCGATATCGTTCGATTAGCCGCAAGATGCAATGACAGAAGGTGGTATCGGGTAGTATCGATTGAGGTAAATGTTACTGTATTTACTACACGGTTACTCGAGCATCGGCTATGTCGTGTAAAATCACTAGCCCCGCTCGTAAATGTGGGGTAGAGTTGTTCGGTGTCGACGGCGGAGGGGAACAAAGTACCGTGATGAGGAGGGGGACGACCGTGACGCCGCTGTTGCACGAGCGTGCGGCGTGCACGCTTCTCCTTTCATTTATCGGCACGCGTGACGTCACCGTATGTACGTACGTACGTACGTACTACGTATGTATTGTACATACGTATTTGTAATGTGTCGCACACGACACAACAGTGTCATCCGATAGCATGTGCAACGTTCAAGCATGTGAAGTGTCCCTCCAGGAAGGCAGGAGCCAATAATAAATAAAAAGAAGGAAGATATGTAGTCCAAGTGTGATCGTACATTCTTTCCTAGATGTCCGCTTTATTATTCAAGTATCACGACATTTAAGATCACAAATTTTTTTTAAAGAATTTGGAAAAGTCTGATATCTCATTTTTTTTTAAATAGTACGTACAAAAACAGATGCTGCAATATTATATACTTGTGTATATCATTATACATCGCCGATATATGTATATCATTATACATCTTCATACAACTAATTAAGAGTTTTTAAGCATTAAGTTCTTCGTAGAATTATATCTTTGAATATATAGAATATAGGAAAGCACCTTGACATCATTTTGAAGTAATACATATACCAGCATCTTGCATAAGCTTCTCTCGCATTGTATCTTTCTGGATTATTTTTTGCAGTTCGACTTGTTATTTGCAGCACTGCGTTTGGGTGGCACTTCTTACACAGAAGAGAAGCAACAAATGTTACGCAAACTTGATTATCTCGAGCGTATTTTAGCGCGATCGATAACACAAAGGCTGCCCGCGCGTATGTTGTGTAACGGTAAATTCGCTCGTTACATCGCAATGAATTGTTACTCTCGGAAATGTTTCTTAGTCTTCTATTCTATCCTGAGAATTAATTTAGTCGATTTAAATTAATTATATCATTAGTATAATTTAGAAAGAATATTTCTTTCTCGTAAGATATATATATGTATTAGAAAGATAAATTTTAGGCGTTTATTTTTTAGTATTATTAAAACTCGATATATATCAATAACATTATTTGATATTAATTTATTTGTTAATAATACTTTAGAATGTTATATAATAGTTCATAATACTAAAAGGTAACCGCTTTAATGTAACTGCTATTAATATATTATCTTTTCATGAATTAAATATATTTTGTCTCACTTATGCTCTGAAATCGAATATTGATTTAGATCAGTGTTTTATACTTGTTAGATATAGCTCCATTTCGATGTACTAACAAATCTGCGTTGCTCATAGGGAATCGTTCTAAATTTGTATAAAGTTTGTATGTAATTTTGTATTTTTAACATAAAAAAATCATATTAAAGGATTATATAAAATAAAGAGATAATCAAGAAAAAGAAGTGAACTGATAATAAGAGAAAGTGCTGTTTATTACATAATATTGTGCACCTGTTTTACTTTTTTAACTAAATTTTACATTATAAAGCATCGGCGTAACAAGCGATGATTATAAATTCGAAATAAATAATAATATAGAAATGATATATAACAGATAAGTTTTCTTTATGTTAATTTTAGTTAACTTACTTTACACGTCATTCTTTTAATTATTTTTTTAATATCGTAATGATTATTCTCTTTCTTGTTGTTAGTTGTATGGATTTCAGATTTAAGCAAAATAAAAAAAATATTGTTTCTCTTAATATCTTGACATAAAAACGTATGTAAAAACGTTACTGTAGAAATGCAGAGCCACACAACATTGTAATACTCATGTCACTATCTTTGTATTAAAATTGTATTAGCTTTTTTTTAGCATCCCAGTTTAAAATAGAAAAGTAACCAAGACCAAACAAGCTACAATAAACGACTATGGTACAAACTAAAGCAAACTAGAATGTATCTATCGAAATAATCTCGCGTCATGTATTATGCAAATAAACAAAGGGTAAAATTTCTTTTAAACTGCTTGATTCCACTGAATCATGTCTCCAATTTTTACACATCAAAGCTATGTATAGAGCAATTTAATATAAATTATTCATACAAATCACCCAAATCAAATGATTTAATAATCAAATGATTATTAAATCATTTGGTCAAAATGATATTTTTCTTGGAAAATATAAACAATTTAATATTAATATAATTGATAGAAGTGTAGGAAAATAACATTCGAGGAGAATGTTATGGAAAATATAGAAAACATTAATATGGTGCGTACGTTGCATGAAATAAATATTACAAGCATCTTCGGAACCCTTCCGATATTACATGCCAATTATCTATTACGACGCAATATCGCCGTTGTATAAAAAAAAGAGCCTAGTGTATCTGCGAAGTTTTTCGCTTTGTAACGTGTACCTGTTGCTATTTTCGGACTTTTATTCCGAACCTACCGCAACACCCACCTTTACCCGTCAAACAGGGCGTGACGTTCGCACCGGCAGCGGAAGTTTAAATCTCGTGGGCGTCCGAGGGAATGAGAAGAGACCGCTCGAGTCTCCATAGTGACCATGATTTTATCCTGTGACGTCACAAGTCACGAAGAGCACGTGGCGCAGCAACACCCACGCGAGTTTTTCCGAGTTAACGATTTTTCAGTATTGCGTCATCACCGCACACAGTGTTAGCGCATGCATCTCACTAACGTCATTAAGACGCTTTGATATTTCCAACATGACGTCACTCGTCACGCGCACTTCACACATAATACATCGATTTCTTAAGTGCTTTATATCAACACTACAATGTAGACTATAATAGACGCTGCGTAAATTCTGTCTAGGTTTACATTTGAGGGTTGAGAGAGAGAGAGAGAGAGAGAGATTGTTAACAAATCATGTATTTTCCAGCAAAATATTCATATATATATATATATATATATATGTATAAATCTTTTTACATAAAAATTTCATAAAAATGAAAAATTGAATTAGATCTTGATATTTATTAATGTCATATAAATAAGAGTATATTTCATAAGATGTAATGATAAAGTTAGAAGAAATTTAATATTTGTGTGATTGTATAGGTATTTAAAAAAGTTATTAATCTATGTATTATATGTTTTAAGTACTCTTATTATTTGTGATTTCTCATGTTATTTTAAATCTGTCTTTCTCTCTCTCTCTCTCTCTCTCTCTCTCTCTCTCTCTCTCTCTTTCTGATTGACAAATTCTTTTATCGGTATATTATATCAATTATTCTCTAATAATTATCTTTAATAATTATCAATTATTAAAAGAGAATTTCTAACACTACCACCAATAATCGACGCTATTAATATTATGTATAAGTTTGAAGTCTATCATGATTTATGGTATTTGCTACGATGTCGGTATTCGGGTATTCTATTACCTACTACACGGAGAGGATTTTTTTTTACTCTTTTACTGTATTTTACTACTGTAGAATTTATTGTAGTGCACAGTAAACTTTGCCTAAATACTATATTGTTCCACAATTAAAATAATTTGCAGGGTAAATTAAAAAAAAAATTCTCTTCGTTTTGTGATAACGAATGTACGTAAAACGGACTAACTATCAAATTCTTGGAGGATTTTTCGACTGACATCATCATGAGCAAACGAATGGCAGCACGTGCCACGCGGCAACAGTCTGGCAGCGCGAAGCGTTTTACGATGTATCACGGCATTTTTATGATGCTAAACAGCCTGCGCAAGCCGTCTGCCTCCAAAATCAGTCGCCGACCGAAATTTTACGAGTCGGAATGTATTCCGGAAAACGTAAGTTAGTATAGCGTGGACGCTACCGGCGCCGAATCGATCCGGCGCTATCTTTCTATTAAATACATGTGTGCATATATATTGTATGTATGTACATGCTAACAGACAGAGAGAACCGCTTCTACAAATTTTATTTATGAATTTTGTTAATTAATTCGATATCCAGTGTGCTTAAGAAAAATCTATTGAAAAAGTTTGAACGCTTTCTTTTCAATAATTTTTTTAACTTTCTGTATTAAATATTTTAGTAACTGTCTCACACACATTCGAAAAACGAAATATTTAATATAAATAAAAGATGAAATCTCATCGATAAAAGTGGATAAACATTCACACAGTAAACCATCATTTTCTAACAAGCAGGTATTTCTATCTGCTTATTAGAAAGACTAAAAAAATATTTTTGGAATAATTTTTGAGCAAGGTTTCTGATATTCAACGTATATTTAATGACTAACCAATAGCCAATGTCTGTGTTTATTTGTATATAAAGATATAAATAAGATAAAATTATTTCGGATTCGTATTCGAGGGTATTCACGTGTCGTCACGATCGAGAGATTGTAGGAAAGACGAGAGAAGGAAATATTCTTCATTAGTTTGATGGAATTAACATGTAACTAGTTTCTAACATGGACTGTGAATCGTGAAACTAACATTGATCCAATATTGAATTATATTTGAGATCTCGGCGGCACAAACTAGAGAAAATATGGTATGAACCAGAAACAATTTCTCAATATCTATTTAGCCACTTTTGGAATTTTTATTTTTAAGTAAAATTATTTCCAAATGCTCTACTGATAATTTAACGTTTGAAAAACTGTGTTTCGTATTGTTTGATTCATACGAAATTCGCTTCATACGCGATATGTTTGTAACAACGCGACGCAGCATTGCGTTTCGTGAACATAGCTAGGTCATTGTGATGGAGGTCAAATTCGATATCGGGATGAGCGCGACAGAGCTTAGCTTTACGTACATACGCACGCTATCTTGTCCAAGAGAACGATTTCTCTGTATACGAGGAATACCGTCTGCCTAATCTTCCGATTTTGCGATGAATGTATGTATCGCTGCGATATATCGCGAGCGAGTTCTCGAAAGCGCGATTGTGTATCCGCAAATATAGCGAATAGTCGCATTCGCATGACAACATTGACAACGTGACAGAAATCAGAAATTACACCGAGAAATAAGACTGCATATCGACGACATCTGACAAGTAGTTTAAATACTCGAACGATATAATACTGAGAGACAATACGATGATAACTGATCATCGATTGCGCTTTTTTAATCTTATTTTTATTACATACGCAGGTTAAATTATCTAAAATAATGATCGAATTTAAATACAACATCTAATTTGCCCAGTATCACAAATTTAAGAAAACATAAAAAATTTACATTGTATACCACGAGTTTAGAATGATTTTGATAGTTTAAATTCAATATTTTCTAAGATATTTTCTAAGCGGCAAGATAACTCAAACTTTAGAATAAATTTAATTTTATCGAATAATATATTACTGAAATATCGCGCGACGATATAGTAGCGAACTGTAAAATTAATTATTCGTATCATACATCATTATTCTTATTTGCAATTTTTTTGAGAGTGACAGAAAATCCGATTATCATAACGTAGCATATATAGAAGTATTTTTAAAAAAGGGTTAACTTCGAAACAAACAATATTGGTAACGAGCATTATATACAGTTAAAGTACTCAGTCGACGAAATTGTCATTACATCCTCGCTTCAGTTGTTTCATCATTCAATTCAGATCCCACGTCTATCAACGCGATCAAAGAAATTTTCCCAAAGATTATGATGCTGCACCAGTCAACAGAATATAGTATAGAATAACGCCCGCCGTCATTTACGCGACACTCGTGATTTATTCACGCGATGCATTTAGAACGAGGAAGATGTTCTGTTAGACCAACGATGTTTAGGAAAAGCTATAATAATTTCAGTCGTATATAAAGTTTAGAATTAAGTTATTTAATTCTTCTCGCTAATTGCATCATTATTCTTGGCATTTGTGAGTTGTTTCAATCGTAAGTCGAAAAAACATTCCTAATTACGAATCCGCACATTTATATTAACACCACGCCATGGCGTGCGTTCCCTTTTATATATATGCATGAATGACGCACATGATCATCTTATCCTTGTTATTCATTTGAATGTTAAACAAAGATAAAATGCGATACATCATGTGGATCATGCATAAAACGGAACGCACCTATGATTACTATATGATCCTCAATTATAAGACACTTCCAACGTGCGATTGCACTTTTAGGTATATTAATTGAATAAAGATCAATCGTAGTCAATGTCGCTTAACTTTCAATTAGCTTAAACATCTTGGATTTACAAATAAAATATTTGTCCAAAAAGTATACATAATGGATGCGCACGAGCGATTATCTTGCGTCGATAGGAGGATCTCTGTAGATACGACAGTCGCAATGCGATGTATGATACAAACAATTAATTTTACAGTTCGCTACTATATCGTCGTGCGATATTTTAGTAATATATTTTTCGATAAAATTAAATTTATTCTAAAGTTTGAGTTACCTCATTGTCAGAATTATTCCGTATTTTAATTGCCGCAAAAAGGTAGTACCTTTTGAAATTAAAATATTTTAAGACTCACCAGTCTTCGAGGCGCAGCAGCGGAGTTGTAATATTAATCTGTAAAATATAAATGAATCCAATATTAAAAAGCTGTGTCTCAAAAAATGTATTTCAAAAAATAAATGCTACATGTTAAACTTTCTGTTTGCTTTCTTTTAAATAAAACAATAAAAAGGATTATATTATTTTTAAAGGTAATTCTTTGAGATATTAATTTTTACAATTTGGATAAATAAATCTAATTCTCTCTCTCTCTCTCTCTCTTTCATATTGTCTAAATAATTTTAATCTGTCGTAATATTTTCTAAATATTTTATACTAAGTATATTATATTTTTTCAATTTCTAATAAATATTATTGACATTCTATCAAATATATTTTTTGAGTGTCTCAAAATAAAATCTGAAATACTTCCTACATATTGTATTACACAGATTGATATAAAAATTGAAGCATCACGTAAACAAACAATCAACTTGAATAAGAAAAAGTAAAAAGTATAAATAATACAGATGATATACTATAAAAAAAAAATAATAATACATACGATAAGTTGCAGATCCGATATCGGTATAATCTCAATTTGCAACGCCTATACGGTGCGCAAGAAAGGACATTAATGTCGAACGTCGCGATTCATTTTTTCGGAGAAAGTATAAGACTCATTGCACGCCTATGGTACCCGAATCTGAGCTCACAATCAGTGCAATTACACCGATATGGATCTAACCCTCAATTACAAGATGCTCACCCACGGTTGCCCCGCCGTTGCCTGCGATGCTACCCCGTGCCTGCTCCTCCTCGCTCACTTCGCCGTTGCTCCGAATTCCTGGCACTAATTGTCCAGGAGTGTCCAGGACATGTCTCACACACTGTTCTCACACACACGCAACGCTTCGCGGAGCAGGGTTAGCCGCGGTGTTGTCACCCACGTACCGCTTACCGCTAGCTCACGACACTCTCGCGTTGATCACGCACATCGCTAATCGCGCCTCGTTAAACCGGGATGGACGGAGGAACAACGCGTGCAGGAAATATCGCTCGCGCGAATCGCCCGACCGACGCGTCCATGACGACGAGTAGTAACGTACATACACGAATTCAATATGGAGATGGAAATTCGTAGATCGCGCGGCCAACTTCACGGCGACGCGCGATCGGCGCGATTGAGGGTATCTAGGCTTCGCGCGGCTACCGTCACGGCGACACTGTACCTGTTGCTCTCGCCTTTATTTTCGTCCACTCGAATTTCGAATGATCGTCGAGAAAAATTGGCGTTTGGCGACGATTAACGCCTCGTATCGCGATATGAGCAAATCGCGCGGGTTCAAACCATAAGAGGGAAAATCGAAACGTATGTTAAAATACGCCAAAATACTTCTTCGCGAAGTACGGAGGTCGACGCGGGGGTACGTGCCGCGCCGTTTCATTGTGTCGCCGCGTGAGATATTCGATTTGAGCTTCGGTCTCTGATCGCGTTGTATGTACACGTTTCGCGAAATCGCCGATATATTATAAATCTGTGTCACGCGGTTGACGGACACGCGAAAGACGAGGCGATCGCGACGATACTTACGAATGGAAGGCGACTCTGCGGCACCGTACGACGCAGAGTCAATCCACCCCGCGCCCGCAACATTTTGCTAATGACGTCACCACGCCACCACACGCCACTGCCCCCACCTCATCACTCCACCGTGCCGCGCTAGTCAATTTAGCGACTAATTCGACCACGAATTCGGGCCGCTCGGAAACGCGATCGAGATCCAATGTCGGGAGCATGCAGGACGTATTCTGTGACGTGCGGAATTATTAACCGAGGCATTGATACGTCGCAATTTCCCGGTTTTCGTTACGCGAGTTAATTGATTTTCGACGATTTGGCGATTCACGTGGACGAGTCGTGTTCAAATCGCGGTTTGAAAGAGCGACGTGCAAAGCGACGTCCGAATCCGAGCGTAGCTGACGAGATAGATTTAATTGTCACCTTCCCGCTTCGATCTCCGGCAAGTAAATCGTACTACTCGAGATATCCAAGGTAACTTTATCATTATTATTACACAGTTTATTTTGTACACATAACATGGAATGGCATGTACAATCAACAGATATTGCAACTTCATTAATATCGGCAGCGACTGGCATTAATTCGTCGTATGTATTTACATACGTTTTGCACGCGTTTCGAGAATGCTGTACAGCATTCTAATAATGAAATAATTGAAATTATCGTTTTATTGCGTTAATAAAATGACGCGCATGTTCACATGATAAATTAGTTGCATTATCGACAGTTGTATGTATGTATGTACTGTGCAATGCAAGTGCATGATCATCAGAGTAATCGGCGAATAGATCGCGACTACATGATGATCGAGTGAGTAATTAAATTACTATCTCGCTCTTTGGATGGAAAAATCGAAGATTAATTTTTCCGATGTAATATTGCTTATATCAAATATGTATTATCTTTTTTATAAAAATGTTTTATTTGAATAAATGTAAAGAAATATGTCAACGAACCTTGCCGTCATATCGCATGATGGCGCCACAGGGGGGCCACTCATTCTCTTACACTTGAACAAAAATATAAAACAGCTGATAGCGTGGGGCAGACCGCAGACGGGCAGTGTGTACATAACCTGCTCTCCGATATAACCTTTTTGCGTTGCATGTCGCATTTCACCTTTAAATAAGGTCTAAGCCGTCTAAGTTAGAGGTCTTAAAAGATCTAAGTTAATTGCGAAAGTGTTCTGTAACTATATAATAGATCAAGACATGTTTCGTTTTGGAGCCAAACGTTTGTTTATTAGTAGAAATTTTAGTGCGAAATTTAATGATATCAGCAATCTTGTTAAGGTAAGTGAATATATGATAAAATGTTTGTGCCTATTTTTTTCTTATCTGAGTACTTTCTGACTTGAGACACATGATTTTTGTCTTAAAATAATAGAGGTTAAGGTGTGTAATTCTGTATAAAATCTTTACAGTTTATATAGTAGAGATAAGCACTCAAAAATTGTCAGTAATCCTTTTTTGTCACTCAATGTAACGTTATGTGCAATATCTCTTACTATTACATGGTTTCTTGTAGAAAAATAAGATAGTCGTCTTTATGAAAGGCGTTCCAGAAGAGCCAAGATGTGGGTTCAGCAATGCAGTAGTTCAGATATTACGTGTACACGGCGTTACTTATGATGCTCACGATGTTCTTAAAGATGAGAAACTTAGACAAGGTAAATGATTACAAGTATTTGTTACAAGCTTTCATGTTTATTGAACAATCATTTTTCGAAAAGAGAATGTTCATTTTTATTCACATTTTTAAAAGAGATGTACATTTTAAAATGATTTGTATAAAAAATGTATGGAACTTTTATATATTTCTATAAATTTTCTATTTATTAATTTATTGCTGCTGTCATAATGTTTAAATACTAATATTAATTACTTAGGCATAAAAGACTTTTCTAATTGGCCTACAATACCCCAAGTATTTATAAACGGTGATTTCATGGGCGGCTGTGACATACTCTTAGAAATGCATAAGAATGGTGAGCTTATCGAGGAATTGAAAAAAGCTGGAATTACTAGTGCTCTTTTGGAAAAAGGAGAATCTTCTCAAAGTGATGTCAACAAGTCTAAAGAATAAATTTTGTTTTAATTCTGTAAATAAACAACTATGTTTTGTATGGATAGTAAGATAGTCGTGTTTTGTTCTAAACATTTTTGTTAATTAAATATATGTTTGAGCAAATAACCTGAAATTTAAAATAATAGTACAGAAAAGGAGCTGTAAGGAGTTGGCATGGTAAACAGTGTGCATAAGATTTCAAACTTGTAGTAATATAAATGTGAATAACAACACATAATAACTTTACAAATGTTTCAACTCCGTCTGTTTCGCTATACTGAGAGGATGGCTCAAAACATTTGTAAAGTTATTTATATTACTTGAAACTTTCTAAAATTTGCTGTTTACAGTGTCGACTCCTTATAATCCTTTTTTCGTAATATTTTCGTTAAGTATAATTTTAACTACAAAATGTAATGCAAATATATGAATGTTTATCCAGTATATTTACTCGTAAAGTCCTTGACGTCAATTCGAATGCAAAACTCAATACTTAAAGAATAATGTTAGAGATTTTGAAGTTCTCTTCGAAGAATTTTTCCAGATATATTTTTCGGAATACTTCCTATAACTTGTATATATCCCAATTGTTTGTACTTGGCTACGCGTTCAGCGACAAATTTTTTTAGTTCGTTCTCGTTAATTTTTACTCCCGACTTAGGAACTATAAAAGCTTTTGGAATTTCTCCATAATTATCGTGTGCCACACCAACGACGGCGACGTCTTGTATGTTATCATAATTACGAATTACTTCTTCAAGTTCGGTAGGTGCGACTTGATATCCTTTTACTTTTATCATTTCCTTCAATCGTCCTTTCACGTATAAGAGGCCTGTATTTTACAACATATAATTTACAATCGTGTCATTTCAACATAATTGTCTCATATTTCTATTTTTTCAAATTTTTCGAATGAACTTATCAACTTGCTTACCATCTTCATCGTAATACCCTAAATCACCAGTCTTGTACCAGTCTCCATCTATAGAATCTGCTGTGACTTTGGGATTTTTATAATATCCTTTCATTACTTGCGGGCCTCGTATATATATTTCTCCTACTTCGCGCAGACCTAAATTTCTGCCGAGAGTATCATCTCGCGTGCTTACAATCCTCATCTGTGTATTTGGAATCAAATAGCCGCATGATGCCGGCGATATATTTGCAGTACCGACTGTAGCAAGCGGGGACAGCTCCGACGCACCGTATCTGTAAATGAATTGTAAATGTTCTTATTGTTGTATAGACGTATTTAACGTATGTTATACGTAATTGTGGTCTCTTACGCTTGGATAAAGGTCGCGACATTATTGAAACGACTTTGAAATTTCTCGATGGATTTTTCCCCGAGCGGTGCAGCTGCTGACATTATAAATCTTAGAGATTCAACGTGACGAGACGTTATTCGCTCGTTGTATGCCATCATTTGTACGATCGGTGGTACAGCATGCATTATTGTGCACCGATGATTTTCAAGCAGTTTTGTAAAACCTTCCACGGAGAATTGCGGCAGACACACTAGTTTAGCACCTATTCTATATATATAATTGTGGGATACGTATATACATATGATGAAATTATAACGAATCTCAATGTTTCAAGTATAATATGTAAAAATATGTTCTTTTTTAAATAATTAAAAAACAAGAAGTCAAAAGTCAAACGATTAACATTAATCAATCCTTAACTTAACGTTACATAAATGCGGGCCATATTCAGGCATTCACTTGTCATAGTTATTACACAAACGAGTCATCTAATTAATAAATATATGTTAACATACCGTAAGTAACAATACATGGAAAGTATTAACCCGTACATGTGATATACTGGTAATATTAGTGGAACAATATCCTGATAATGTTTACTCGCTTCTATTCCAGGAAAGAATATCGGATTCTCGCTTTGAAGAATATTTGCAACAATATTCCTGTGAAATATTCTAATTATTTACTATAATATTGTAATAATAGTATATTGAATTTCCGCTGCACTGTTCTCGTGTAGAGACTCATTTATAAGAATTGCATTTTCAATTGCTTCACAAATGTTTAATACGCAATCAGTTTCCGTACTATACCTGTGGGTCATCTCAACGCCTTTAGGCAAACCAGTTGTGCCACTGGAATAAGGCAAGAATACCGCATCTTCGCAACTTATTCCGGTTTTTTGACTATTTGAAAAATCTTCGATGTTATCGCGTATAAGGTCATTTAATTGGATTGTTCCTGAAATTGAACCAGCGCCAGTTCCATCGTTTACGATGACGATTGGTAATTTTATCGTTGAATTTTTTTCAATACTTGCTCTGACATCAGCATATTTAGCCGAAAATGTGAAGATAGCTTGAGCATCCGCGTTATCCAATTGCCTCTTTATCTCATATACTGTGTATACAGGGTTAATCAAAGTTGTCTTAAAAAGAAAACAATTATTATAACAATATAATAATATTATGATTATTATAACAAGCTTATAAAACGATAGATATTTTAATACTTAAAAAAAAAACGAATATCTTATTACGTTTTTTTATTAATCTTAATTTTATTGTGTTTATTAAAATTTTTTACAAAACTATTGTAATTAAGTAACATTATTTAAATACGCTATCATCTATCAATTATATTACTGCAGTTTTTTTTCTGCAAATACAAATTTAAGATGCATTTTTGTGAAACCATCATCTTTTGGATTCATTTAATTGATAGAGATTGTTTAGAGATGGCACTTTACAATTTACAATTTAAACATCCATAGTACGCATGTAATTTTGATCTTACGCGTAAACCAGCTTCATTTGCTGCTAATGCGATGATGGCAAATTCTGGGATATTTGGTAAAATAATAGCGATAGTGTCTCCCGGTAGAAGCTTATTTTTCCTTAAACTCATTGCTAGTTTGCTGCATGCTTTTCTCAATTGACTGTATGTATATGATCTACCAGTATTTGCGCATACCTAAAATTAAAAAATTAATTGATTTAAAAAGTTTTACTTAATTATTTATATTTATTTGATGTTCATGAACGCGGTGAATCTTGTAAGAGCCAACGGAATTGAATCTTAAGTGTAATAAAGTATAATTAAATCACTAAATAGACACAATGTTATCTGTGCTTTGAACAAAAAAAGATTATAATCATTAATCAAGAAATTATCCCATATCGAAGAAACAATTCTGTGTTATTAAATTTGTTATTTGGTTATTAATCTTATGTAGATTCGAGCGAATCGAACAGCAAGTAATTTTCAAAAATGTAACCTACAGCAATTGTAATCATAAAGAGACTATTAACGGTTGTCCTAGAAGCAACGAATTCCCGAGTTTTTTATATTAATATTGGCGATTCTTAGATTGTTTTTCAGATCTCTTTAATTTTTAACATCGGATATTTATTTGACAGAAATTAACAAATAAAATCCAATGGGTTCTCAAGCTTGTTAAGTTTTCCTTTTAATTTTATATGTATGATATTAAAACAAATATTATTGCAATAATATTGAAATAATTATCATTCTTCTTTTTTCATTCGCCAATATTTATAGAAAGAAATAATTTATGTGATTACACACATTCATAATATTGCGAAAAATGCAAATAACGTCCTACATATATTCTTTGTAATTTTATATCTATTATTCCATTTATATTACATACCAGAGCAGTATGATTTGACCATCTTCCGACTTTTTCCCAGATAAAATTGTGTAAGTAAATATTCTCGAAACCACTTACGTCAGGAAATCTGCTACTCACTACATTCTGTGTATCTACTTTTAAATTAACCGCGGTCGTGTAATATCGATGTTTAATAAATTTTCTCAAATGATCTTTTGGCAGTACATTGACAGTACATTCTTTGATGCACTGATTTAGAATATGGGACACTCGCGCGAACAGTGGTAATTGGAGAATCGTCATGACGTGGTACGTGTTGATAAAATAAGAGTTTTGCATGCAAATGTGTTATGCGCACTACGTCTTACTGTTAGCTAGCAACTTATGGTTCACTAACATATAAGCTACGAATACAGTTTCAATTGAATATATATCTACTGTCCCCATTAATTCAAATAATCAAGCGATTACGACAAGGAGTTATCTCATAAATAAACTGAAAAAAATTATTTCGTTCTCTTCGACTTCTTTCTATAATTTATTTTTTATTTATTTCTCATAAAATGCTTTTATAATTCATAAAAATTCTTTTGGATTTAAAATCTTAAGCGAAATTTTTTCTTCACATTTTTTCAATCAATAGAAAAGAGAAAATCAAATTTTCCTTTATACATATATGTGTTTTAATAAACGAGTAATATATGTACATATTCGTGTATATGTACATATCATGTATGTACATGTATGTACCATATCATTATTTTATATCTTCCTCAAGATATAAGACAGCTTTAAAAAAATATTTTTAAACTGATTTGGAAAGTTTGAATATGACAACAATAAAAAGAATTTGTGTTATAGTTTAATTTGATATATAAAGACTAAATGACGAGTTTATCCAAATATTTTATTCCGGCCAATCATCCTCGTATAATAAAAATATTAAAAGTAATTTAAAATTTATATAAAATAATATATTAATATTAACAGTAATTAAGAGAATATAACCAGGAAATTTTATCAATTAATTTATTATTTAATAATTAGAGAGATATTTTTTAGAAAGAATGGTTCATATCAAAAAGAAACAGACAGATTCGATAAAAAAAAAGTCTCTTTTGATAACGTACAATATTTTACGCATTTGGTATTTTAAATTTAGAATTATGATTTAATTATAATTTAATTTGTGATATTTCTTCAGCTTTAGTTTAGAATTGTATTTCAAGACCAACAGGGAACGCGCAGTTTGCATGAATTGAAAATTGTAAAATTTACACGAAAATATTATTTAGGCACCGAAATTTACTTTAACCCAACAAGATCAGTTTTCGTTTATTTGTATTAAAGTCAGCAATTAAGTCAATGATAAGATAAATTAGTTTACATAAATGTGCGATTATTTTAGTTTATCAAAGTTTTATTGCATTTTGAAGTAGTCATGCTTATAGAAATACATTTTTTTTATATTTATATTTAAATTTTGACAAAGAACAAAATATATCTTTATATAGATATATAGTTATTACATGCATTGTGATATGATTTTTTCACAAACTGGACACAAATTGTTTAATATAAAAGATTTGTCATGTTTTAGAACTTCATAATAAAACCATTATTCCAATTTACATTGATAAAAAATAGCCACAACAAATTATTAAAAATTTTAAAAGCACATATTTTACATATGCAAATAATATATATATATATATATATATATAAATATATGAATAAATAATATATATACAATATATATATAATATATATATAATGAATAAATAATAATATAATATTAATAAATAACGGCAATAAATAAATAATTAAAATTAACAATATATAAAATTTGGTCAAAATAAATAGTTAAAATTAACGATGTAAAACTTGGTCACAATTTAAAATAAGATAAAAGATAAAACTATATAAGTAATTTTATTATAATTAGTAATTATTCGCTCGGACTTTGACGAGTACAGTCGCTATGATAGTTTTATCTTTTCTCTTATTTTAAATTGTGACCAAGTTTTACATCGTTAATTTTAACTATTTATTTTGATCAAGTTTTATGCATTGTTAACTTTAATTATTTATTTATTGCCGTTATTTATTAATTGTATCGTTGCCAAGATGCAAAGTGTGTGTTTTATTACGTTCGAGGACATACAGCTAGACCATGCAGCCCTTCAACTGCACGGACAGCTATTGGAGGTACCTATAACTGCTTCCTCACTCACTAGACGTGGAAGAACACACGCGTTAAGAAACTAAGAGCGAGAGTTTAATGTAATTTTGTAATTCGTTATTGAAGATGGCTAAGAAAGATAGTTGAAACGTCTTAGAATAACGCAAATTTCATATAAATTAAATATTGCATACCAATAACCACGCTGATTCCCATCTGCCTTACTTACATATTTTTAATTTGGGGAATCTTGTTAGGTTTTTATTGTTTACATTATTAACTCCTCGATACATACAATTGTTAAAATATACAATAATAGGAATGTATCATAGAAAAATAATAGCGTTTTATTTTGTTTTGACGATGTCAAAACAGAGCAGTTTGTGTTAATATAGTGAGAAGTTTTATACAATGCGTATAGTTTGAAATAAAAGCACAGCAAAGGCTAATTGTTTTCTCCTAATTAGATTAAAGATGGAAAAACAACCGAGTATTTCTTCGTTATCGCAAAGAAGTGTGTCATCGCGAATATGGTTCGATTGCGATATAACTCTCCAATTGGACTAAAGAATAATATTTCTTCTCTTTTTCTTTTTGCTTAAAACTAATTATGAGCGATTTTCGAGCGATTAGAGGAAGCTACGCACCATCTTATTTGGCGCCCGTTCAAGTTGCCTTCTACGCAGTTTTATGCGATTTTATGAAAAGGAGCAAAGATATCGCGAGGATTGCCAAGGAATGCATTTCCATATTTTTGAATTAAAAAAAAAGACATTGCAATTAGAAAGACTTCACATTTAAACATTGTCATGAGAACTAAATAAATTTTTTATTACTAAGTAAATTATTCAAATATTATAATATTATACATATAATGATGCAATAATGATATCATCTTAATGCTGAATAAAATATATACAATATACAATAAAAACATTTATACAATATATTTAATATGTATATACATATTATATATATTATATATAAATAACCATTCGATAGACATTTGGTTGACTGTATGCATGCACGCTTGCACGCATGCATGTACAATAGCATGTAACAGAACACATATATTTTAAAAAATATAAAATCGATTTTAATTTTTCTAATCTAAAACTTGATTTAAAACGAGCAATGTAATTACTCCTTATTAATTAATTATTGGTCAAATAGCTAAAAAAATATCGCATTTATTTCAATTGATGTTACTTAATTCATATTCATCAATTGACGAAAATGCAATATTTACGTTTTCAAATGAATTTCGTAAAAAAACCGATAATATTCTAAAAATACCTATACGTACGTGATATATGAGTCCATAAAAATTTCCTCGAAGTTCAACTTGCATACAATAACACGCGGAATCATATCTTAATAAAGTGATATTTTTGCCATTCGTCGCATTGCAATAAGCACAGCCAGAGATTCAGTAAAATAAAATTATGTCAGATCATCTTTATCAATTATGTGTTTAATACAGCATATGTGCGTGTCTAAAAATATAAATGAGAATACTGGAGAATTTGTTGCGATCATCATTTATTTCAAATAATAAATATAACTACAAATTTTATCAAGAAAGCAATAGTTTAACAATCTTCTACTGATGTTTATTATTATCTTTAAGTTGTTTAAAGTTTCTTTTTTTGTATAAAAAATGTGATATAGCAATAATCTAATCTATCTTCTCGATACATTTAATTCTCTACCTCGTTTACGCTAAAAGCTACATTAGATATAACGTAAATTTCACGAGCGATAAATTGTTATAAGAGAGTTTATAACTGGGGCATGATTCATATCTTTTTAATTGTATTGTAACAAAACCATCATATATAACAAGCATCTGTTTCTGGTATTACATTGATTACAATATCATGTTTATGTTGATCGTGACAATCGATTTTTCATTATTGGCAAAAGTTTCTAGTCTTATGTTCTACCTTTCAACGAATAAAATTTCCAGTTTCATTCTTTATTCGTTCTTTTATTACTTTCTTTTATAGTTATTAGCAAATTAAGTTGTATTAGTGATAACATACCTGTGTCCATTTTTGACAAAAAGGTAGTTGCTGTAACTAATGTAACTTTAAAGAGTATAAACCTTCGAACAAGGTTGATGAAACATTACACATATATCTCTAGTACAATATTCCTATCTTAAAATTGGCGTGTTACCGCCGATTGAAGCCTCTTTTCCCCAATGTTTAAAAATTCATATCTACCAGAAAAATAAAGATATAGACTTCTTTCTGGGCTCATCCTAAAGA
>NW_012026784.1:4061195-4068775 GCF_000956235.1 Wasmannia auropunctata
TAAGATGAATTATGTGGCTATTTTCTTAAAAAATCGTGATTTTATTTAAAAATAGCCGATTCAATATGGCCAATTAAAACGTCATTTTATTGAAAATTGTTAAAATTTGTTTAATTAAAATGTAATTTGGTATAAATGTTATTGGACGATGTATGGAGTTTAATACGCACCGCGCGCAAAGCGTCATTTTTTTTGAAAATTTATTTTTTATCAAAAATTGTTAACATTTGTTTAAAATGTAAATTGGTATAAATGTTATTGGAAGATGTATGGGATCCAATGCGCAGCGCGCGCGAAGCGCGCGCCTGTTATGTACTAGTAAACTTATAAAACATAATTAATTTATAAAAACACGGAAGAAGTATTATATAAAAAAGTTTTTACAGATTAAATAAAATAATTGATGTTGGATGCTAAAATAATACAATGTACTAATTTTGTAATAAAATAATTATTGTAGTAAATATATAAACCTGTGCGATTTTATTAATAACTATATTAACAAGTGACAAATCTTATTAGTCAATTAATCTTTAAAATTATTATAAAATTATAGAAAAATTCTAACTATAACTCATTAAAAATTTATTGTCTTTTTTAGCTAAATATCTCAAATATTTATGTATTAAATATCATTACTAATTGTAGTATGTTGCATTATGAGATATGACGTACATTTTAACACATGGTATCGATCTTGCTGTTAAATTAAAATTTATCTAGCCTTAATTTATATTATAATTATTTAAATTGATAATATCGAACACATTTTTTAATTCAAAGTTGCAAGTATTGGTTGCGAGCATGAGAGCTATTGCTAATGATTAACCAATTCACAGCCCGAAGGAAGTAAGGAATCGAAGAAAATGAGGTTGGCGGCGAGGTGGCGCCCTCTCTTCGAGGCCTTCGATCGTGACCCTCCTGTCCTCATTGAACCAGTGCTTCTTTATCTAGCACACAGGTTTTTTTGTTCTTATACAAAGTCATTATTATGATGTCTATAGATTTCAAACGAATTATTTTGATTTTTACTGTGTTTAGGAATAATGTATTTCTAAAAAATCAGTGTATATAGCACATAATTAGGCAATTAAAAAGAATATTATACATATGATAAGAAATTAAATAATTTATTTAATCTAATTCAATATTACAAATATAACTTATGCCAAAATTCAGCTTATGTTAATTATTGTAATTCTGTTGTCACTAAATAGTAGTGATTTTCAAAAAAATCACAGATTTCGCATAGGCGAAAATAAATCTTTAATAAATGAGTCAATTTTGATATTAGAATATTAGAAAATAGAATGTAGATAATTTGCAGATACTCCGTTTCTAGAAAAGAAATTACATCGATACTCACATCTATCGAAGCTTATTTTAAGTTTATGTTATCGCTTTTCTACGATATCGATTAATTCTTTTATTATGCTTGCTTCAAGAACGACTGTTATCACATATTTTGATAGTGTGTATCGAGGAGATAATAATGTAGTACAATGTAATTATAAGCATTTAAACGTTAAATAGTGCGCGCGTAGTACATGTGTTTGTGTCCATATAGAGTATTTAAAAAAACTTTCCTATCATAGTTTAAATGTTTTTTCAAACTTACGTTGTAACGCAATGAGAATATTTGTCGGAGAAAATCATGATATAACTTTGTTTTTTGCTTGCCTTTTGTATTCCTCTTTGAATTCGGCCAAAAACACTTGACTCTTCGAGAACAACACTCATTTTTCTTAGAGGCATTTCCAATGGAAGCGAATATTTGAATTGTGTATTTGTCTTGAATCCTCTCTCTCTATGCAGGCTTTGTTTTAGCTGGTAACAATGTCTTCTATATTTGCAAAATATTTGTAATTATTAGTGTTATAAGGAAAATATTATTATTTTTATTTTTTTGTTAGAAACATTGTTAAAACAATGTTAATACTTTAATTTTTGTTATTTATTATTTTTTATAATTTTATATTTTATATTTTGTAAATAAAATCCGTTGTATAGACGCTTTTAAAATTTATACCTGATCATATAAATTAAAGATTCGAAAATCTGGAGATTAACTTCATGCTTTTATTTCAAGAAAATTGTTGATAATTTTTTTTATTTTAACTAGAATTAGTTTGAATTATAATTTTTTAAAATAAAGTTTTGAAGATTATTTAAAACCTTCTAAAAAAAATTCTAAATTATTGAAGAAATTTTCTATTATAAATTAGAATTCGAGAAATCGATTTTTAGAAATCTTTAGAAATTTTTGAGAAAGTGCTAATGTATCAATTATATTAAAATAGAAGTACATAAATTTCGTAAAAATTAGAGAAGTATATTATTAATTAAAAGTATAAATATATTTTATTTTTCCAATATTATTGAAATGAGATCGTTAGTCATATAAAACAATTTCTAACGCAAATAATTTTGATGATTTTAAAATAATGTATCCCACAAAAGTTCTCATAACAATTTCTCAATGAATCCTCCTAAAGTTTTGATATTTGCAATAGAATAAAAGATTGCTTGTGTTATAATAGAATTATAAAATTTTGCAAATTTATATATCGCAAAAAAACATTTCACACAAAAATATAATGGATATTACAAATTCTAGTCAATCTTACGTCGCAGATCTTTTTTGCAAGATCAATAAGAAAAAAATTGATATATTATAAAGAAAAATTGTTAGTACATTATTCTTAATAGAGTCAAAATAAATATCGCATTTCGTTTGTGGCTAGTCGCACTCACAACTTTTCACCGAATCGAGCTTGCGTAAATTACTGAGTTTCGTGTCGCGAGTTTATGTGTCAGCGGGTCACGTGCATCCCCTTGGCAATGAAAGGGTTACATCAGGCATGGAAATTATTCGCGGTTATTGCTACATCTTATAATTACAACAAGCATTTTTTAACTATAAGATGGTCAATGTTTGGTTTATCATCAGATTACAAAACCGATAGGATCCGTATTCTGGCATCAGTTTCTCTTGGCGTCATTGGTCAGCTGAAGGAGAGACGACGCGTTGCGGCGGCCTAGAACTAGAGAAAAAGGGCGAGACAACGCGGGGGTTGCGCGCCGCGACGCGCTGTCGTGAGTGGGGATATGGTGTTTCTTCTTTCGGGGGTAGTCAGCGCCGCCACGGCATCATGCAGGGTGAGTTTCAGTCGCCACTCGGTCATCTTGCCGAACGGGTGGATTCGAGGAATCGATTTATTCGCGCGTACGCGCTCCTCACACGAAATCTCGTACTTGAATTTTTAACTTTTTCCTGCTGTCTCTGAGCCTTTAGAAAAGGGTTGCTCTTCTTCGATTCGCAGAAAATTGTTATTTGAACACAGTGTTTTGATCTCTGTTCCGTCATCAGGATATACGTATCGAGTGCGATTTGTGCACAATTTGTGTATGAGAACGTGGTGCTGCAACCGGTCAGCGCGCGTGCACCCTACGACGATCGATCGACTCGGGATACGATACGATCCAGAGAGAAGCGATGGACGAAACCACTCTCCTACGAGACAACAGATAGAGAAGGAATCCGAGAATAAGGAACAACAATATACGTGCTACCGGTATGCGATTTTACAGCGAGATCTGATTGTTCGATTTGCTTCAACTGCTCCGCGATTGTGCCTGATGCGCCGGCTTGACATTATAAAGCTTATCGAGAGGCAAGCTATAACGGCCGTGCCGCGTGGTGTGTGACCTAGCTCGAAACGATCGTTCTTGCTTGCTCCCGAGTTGCTGCATAAGGCTCAAAAATTTATCGCGTGTTCCGTAATCATGATCCTTGAGAAATATAAGTATCGCCAAAATCCATCATCTGTCAATTAAAGATTTTATATCGAATATACCAATTCGACGATAACACTTTGTTCTTATATTAATATATTGGAAAATATATAGGAAAACAGGAAAAGAGCAGAGAGGAAGTGTAAGAAAGTAAATAGAATTCTTAATCATAATCTGAGAAATAATGAATGTGTTATAATACACGAAGAACCTGTATATTCTTTCTCTCTCTCTTTCTCTTTTTAAGTCTTAATTGATGCTTTCTTGCTTGCGAATCGCGTTAAATTATGTCACAGCAAAATAATCATAGAATTATGATATTGACAAAGCCATCCTATTGTTAACGAGACTGCAAATAATTAAAATATTTAACAAACAGAATATTCTCTCAAGAATTGTTGACTAGTTTAATGAAAGTTTAATGAAATATTGATATTTCTTTGATAATCTTAATATCTCTTTGACCATATCAATATATAAAATGTCGGAACGACATATACAAAAGTACAGAGATTTAAGATATATTATACTAATATTGATTGCCATAGCTCACGAAAGATTGTCTATTGTTTACTGATCTTGTTTGATTCATGCTTGATTGTCAAGCTAGTGATCATGTCATGTGTTGCACATTCGATGAATTTTAATGTTGTTTACGCTATACCAGAAATTACATCGAAAATAAGTAAAACGATTAAAGCAAGATAATAAGCAACTATTACAACAACTTGATAAAAACGAGGATGTTTTATCATTATGTAAATATCTTTATGCATTATTATTATGCATTTCTTTCGCGTAAACGCCGCGCCAAAGAATAGGAAATATTTTCCATTTAAAATTGAGATAATGATTTTTTAGCATCTTGATATTAGTATACGATGTATTTTCCACCGATTTTTGTTTTTGTCAGCTTTTGAATATGTATATATACACACCCACACACAAATTCATGATGTATTTAAACGATTGAACGCGTTGAATTGTGGCAGCTTTTAGTCAACGGTTTTATGGAAACGGTAGAAGCAACATTTAGTTTTGTCGATTGTCGACGATTGAGTCATCTCAGTTTTATTTCGCAGAGACAGCATCACGATGATGAACAACAGAACACAAGACTAGTGCGGTTCTTATAATGCTGCACTTCTTATAAATTTATTTAAGCTTGTCTTAATAGAGAAATTTTGTTTAGAAAGAAAATAAAAAGATGCTCATCATTATTTATGCATTTTAATGCGTGCAATAAACTTTTTATTTTGATTGTTGCTAAACGCAATTGAACATTTCTATTTTGTATTTTCGTACTTTACTTATAAAAATTAATTAACGCATATAATTTAATTATGATGACAATTGATACTCCGTTTGTATTTGTTAATTGATTTTGTTCTGATTTTTAATAGTTTTTAAATTTATTATAAAATTGCTATTTTACAATGTAATTGACAATTAGTACGCGATTGCATTCGTAATATTAATTAAACTTCAGCACAATAATTAAATTATGCTTATAATTCGAGACGTTTAGTAACGGAAATTACTGATTGCTGTTAATAATAGTACCTGTCTGCTAATGTGGAAAGTTATCATGATATTCTTACGTTCCTATCCTTTTATCGAGTATGCAGGGATCAGAACGCATCATATAGTCGATTGCGTTTGAATAAGAAATCTCTCAATCTTGCCCTCCAAGAAAACACGGAAGCTAAAGGTACTTGCTACTCGCTAAGTTTCATCAATTAGAGGTGTTATGTTAAGCTCTGATAGTTTAACATTCTCGAAATCGATCGACGGTAGCTTGTAATTCATTGAATGTTACAAGTACCTACTGCATGATGTCGATAATATACTAATAACCTATTATTGAGTTAAGTTTCGTTTAATGTATATCACGTTATTATATGATTAATACAATCTAAAGTTACTCTTTGGATTTGATAGAATGTACTTTTTTTGCATGTTCTTTAAATAGGAATAATGAATTAATTATAATTTGAAAATTTGTAGTTGCGGCTGAAAAAGATTTTAGCGAAACGTCGAAACGTTCCGCTTTAATACCGAATGAAATTATATAATTGTATTGCAGTATTTTTGTTTGCTCGTTTGTTGACCTTCATTTCGCTAATTTCTATTTTATTCTAAAATACGAGCCAGTATTTTTTTTGTTAGAAAAGAGCGCGAATCAAAAGACAGCTTCTCTAAAAAATTGTAGCATTCTTTTGAAAATATATCGCTAAAACGATAGGTTGCAGGTTGAGCGAAGGTTGTTTCTAATTTTTTTATTTCTTTTTCTGTATATTAATCATGATGATAAGTTGACGAAAGAAATGCAATGAATTGTTTGACTACATTCGAATGAGAATGTAAGAAGAATTAATGGAGATAGGTAACATTCGATGCCCTTAAATACGTCCCTTAAATACGAAATTAAGGAAATTTGTGATTTAATCGAATCTATGTGAATCAGTGATTCGTGAAAATTCGTAATGGTTGAAATGTTATTTCTCGCAATACTAATTTCTTGAGATATAATAAAATAAAATATGAATTTATTCTACATGCCAATATCCATATTAATTTCGAATTAATCTATTCTTTCTTTTGTGGATTTTTCTTAATGCATATAATAATATTATCTTTTAAAGTTAAGTTAGGAGATTACTAATTCTTCAACATAATTTTAAATATTATTACTTTAGTACAAATATTTACATTACTGGATAAAAATTACTACAGAGTAACGTTCGCGTATTATATGTACATACATGTATGTATGTATATAAAATATATGAAATGCAAACAATTCGTGTATAAACGATTTATATTTATAATGTAATTGCATTTGTTGCAAGTGATTGAAAGCACAAAAATTTATTGAAAGTGGAGGCAGTGGAATTGAATCGATTTGACTAATTAAAAAAAAAAAACAAAATAGATGAACTGCTTAGGCTTTCATTCAGTTTCTATTGATTGATTAAGCGAGGAAAATTTTCACAAACTTTTTCGGTCAATGTTTTTGTTTACCCTTTACTGTTGCACTAACTTTTTTTTTATACAAAGAAATGTTTTCAATTTTATCTTTCGCGTTTTATCATCTATCCGTTACACACTATTGATTTAATTTTATAAGTTTTAACATAGTATGTAATATCTATCATATTAGTTGTTAAATTCAACTGTTGTTTTTTTTCCTCTCATTATTGATGTAATTTATTATACTATAAGATATTTTTATCAATTTTTCTTTATATTGTATCTAAATCTATAATTTAAATCTATAACTTTGATCTAAATATAATAGATAATTTTATTATGTGTTTTATTTAAATTAATATCTATAATAACAATATATAATATATTAATGTCATATAATTAATTTTTATAATTTTACTATATATATATATAATATATATATGTGTGTGTGTGTGTGTGTGTGTGTGTGTGTGCGCGCGCGCGTGTGTACGCACAAAGAAATAACCGCATGTAAATCGATGAACAAAATTCTCCGACGAGTTTCGAGATACTCGCAGCATGGAAGCGCCACTTATTTGCATAAAAATTGATTTAGACTCGGTCGTCCAAATGAAAAAAGATACGGAAGTAGATATTCCCAGATTCGTCACATAAATCTCTTTTATTTTAGAACGATCGATATTCTTTTTTTATTTTTATGATCTTATATTGATTACTTTAATATCTTACGTGCGTGAATTGATTAAATTAACATCTTATTTCCTAACGTACTGATCTACGTCTAGCATGTATTCGATTACTGATATGTAGAA
>NW_012026784.1:4068795-4088945 GCF_000956235.1 Wasmannia auropunctata
GCGTGCGTGCGTGCGTGCGTGCGTGCGTGCGTGCGTGTGTGTGTGTGTGTGTGTGTGTATGTGGGCAATAAACCATTTTTTTCAAGTTGTACAATTTTGAAGAGATAAATTTATATCATATTATTTGATTTTGTTTGCTTTTATTTCTTGTGATCTCTCCAGCCACTTTCTATGTATTTTGTCAAATAGATCGCGCTATGAATTTGTTTGCTTCCCGAGGGAAATCGAAGTTCGATGTATGTGTGTGTGTGTGTGTGTGGGTGTGTGTGTGCGCGCGCGCGCGCGCGCGCGCGCTCACATCTAGCGGAATAACTATAGCTTGTGTTCCACTTCACCGATTGCTACGATCCGATTTGTCATTTTCTTTTCGTATATGCATTTTTAAGTAACAATGACCTTATATTTTTAAATTAAATTAATTATGACATTTAATCACCAAAATTTGTGATATTTTATATTGTGGTACATTAAATTCAATCGATAAATTTCAGATTTTTGATGAATTATTTTATTTTATAACTGTGATTTACAGTAAATGTGATACACAGCCAAGTTACAGTTTAAATTTAAATTTTTATTTTTTGTAGTCGCGCGTATAGTATAAATTTTATCAATACCAAAAATGAATTTGGTTAAAAAGTTTTTGGATGATTTGTTGCGAGCAATATAACGATTTGTGTAATTAATTTGCGGAAGCAATATGTGATTATATAACTAATAAAGCTAATTTAAAAAAAATGTATTATTTTTTATATCTATTATTTGAATCGCAAATTTTATTCGGATTTTTATAATGTTTTGTTTCTATAAACATCAAAACAGAGTAGTATGAAAAATAAATTTGTAAAAGCCTGTTAAAGCTGTGGGTGATATAAAAGGGTGGAGAAAATAAACGAGTGTATTTATATGATCGTGAATTTTTAGCGCGGGCGCAGCGAAGTCGCTGTATAACGTTGCAGGATACAGTTTTTTGCATGAGCGTCATGTCATTCAAATATCGGATCGTGTCTGAAAATAGGCCAAGTGCATTACAAAGGAAAAAAAAAGTGAGAATTTAGCGAGCAATTCATTTTCGGAACATGTACGACGTATTTTTACATTTTATGTTTCGATTGTTTTTTTTCCGGTTTGACTCTGTATAATTTAATCCGGCGAGCTATTTATCTTTGCTGTGACAACTGTGTGTAACCTCACTTGAATATCTCACATATCAATCTTTGTAATGATGATCTTAGGTTAACGTTAGATATAATGAACACATTATGTTAACTCTTATAAGATTATATATCTTTACATTAAAATACATTTTTTTTTTAAATAGAAAAAATTGTTAATATTAGTGTATGGCAATATTTTTTGTTGAAAATATTAGAAATATATTTTCGATTTTGTTAGCTGATTTATTTAATGTGAGATTGTTAACATAATCATAATGCAAGGAATGTTTTCAGTCAGATTCTGAAGTAATTGTAGTATATTTTTAATGAAATACGTAAGAGTCATGGTAAAAATGATCTTTCGTATATCCCTAAAAAAATGAATTATTAGCACTTGGATTTATTTATTTACAAATATTGCATGTTTGTATCGTTTCATCCTAAAGACGAATAAGGCTTTAATCGAATAGCGCATTCTTATCTATTTTTTCAGATTTGTCATTAAACAACATTTATTTTATGACTTTTAATGACATTGTAGTATTTAATTGTAATATCGTGTTTTACATTTTTTTCCTAACAATGCAATCTCGTGATCGTTGTCTGGTAAATTCGATGCATACTTAAATGCCAAACCAAGCTCGCACTGTTCTGTAAAAGATGCAGAATAAGAAGTGTTTTTACATGTAGGAGGTTAAAACGACGACAGCAGTTGTCGGCAGCAGTCTTGACGCCATGGATTCTTTCGTCTTTTCGAAGGACATCGGAATTGTAATTCAACTTTTTCGATATTCCCCTGCTTCTCCACATTTCGCGTCGCGAAACATGCGCGACGTTATTTTTCAATATAATATTATCAGCACCACTTACAAGCAACGCGTTTTCGAGTGACGTCGGAAAGATGTATAACGATGTCTCTGGCTTGGATTTCGTGAAGACGTTAATCCTAGCATCTTTTTCACGCCAAACGAGATCATCTTCGTTGCATTCCGATGCAGTTAAAAAAATTTTACGACGTATTTTATTTTCACGACAGAGATAAATTGTACGTGATATAATCGGTATTAACAATGTGAATGCTTCAAGTAGGTACTTTGAATAATAGATGTAAATGTTTTAAGAAAACAGAAAAAGATACACACACACACACACACACGCACAAATTTTTTTTTAATTTAATTAGCAAACAACAAAAATGATAATAACGATATAAAATATAATATGAAAGTATCGTAAAGGTTGTCAATACAATGCAATTTGTTTTTAAAGAATTATAAGGAATTTAGATTCAGATTTTAAATATTTAGTTGCTCGTTTTTGCAAAATGTATATATATATATATATATATATATATATATATATATACATTTTGCAAAAGCGAGCAATCTGTATATATATATATATATACAGATGAAAATAGAGAAAATTTCGACTTGGACACTTTGTATTAAAATATTTTAATATAAACTAAATACTGTTAACTAAATAACTAAATACTATTAAAATAAACTAAAAATTTAAAAATAAAATAAATATTTTAATATAAAGTACAATAAACTAACGAAAAATTATTTACATCGAATTTTAAAAAACTTTATAATATGTATATCATCCTTGTATAAACTACGTCAAACGCGCTATGATGCGAAAGGTAAAAGGCTCGTTGAAAGCATCTTCTCTTGCAACTAGTAAAGAAGCAAAATGTGTTTTATTCTTATAATCTTTCAACCGTCTCGGGAGTCACTAATTTAAGCGATCGACCGGAATGCTTTGTCGAAAGTTTCTGCTTAAGCGCAGTTTTGGTGAGTTAACTTACAAAGTATTGATGAAAGAAAATTAAAGAAGAGTCCGAATACAAAACAAGTCTATAATATTACGATTTGATCGGTACATTTAATAAGATTGTAATTACTTTTAAGAATAATTATAATATGCTTTTGCAAATATTTTTTAATGGGATCTTTTTATGTATTATATATTACATTTTATAAACATCTTTTTATGTTATATGTTGTTATAAAAATGAGTTGTATTAACAACTATTTCGATCTCTGATTGTTAAAATAATTCCTCGAGAACCAGACATAATCTTGGCAGATATTCCTCATTGCTTACGCAGTTCAGGAGATCGTAGAATGTCAACAGGCGACTCACCGAACATTATTCGAGCGCGGGATAAATTCCTTCTGACAGTCGATGTAAGGTAAACGCGAAGGGAGGACGTGCCTTCATGTAGGAAAATCGATCAATATATGCTCCTTTGAAATGGGATGCCGCTTTCTCAAGCATATCGCAGCAAAATAATTTGGTTAAAGTAATGTTAATGGTGAATCGAGCCTTATCTAAGAAGTGAATGAAGATTCTTGTCGTTTATATAAAGATTAGAAAAAGCGAGAAGGGCCAAAAGGTAAAGAAGATGCATGTAAAAGTTATGCTTCTATCATCCGCGATTCCACGTGAATTTACACGCGGCCGTATGCTATTACTTACAACTGTAGATCGATGTAACTTCCCGATTATCGATCGCAATCGCGGCGTACGGGCCGATTCAGTATCTCGTTACAGGATGAAAGAAATAACTTCCAATGTTTGCGCGAGTTATTAATGGAGCAATTATTAGCTCAACATAGGAGCAGTTTCCTTCTTTTTCGTTTTGTGTGTGAATGTTCTCTACATGAGCCAATTACACAGTTCAGTTATGTGTAAAAAAAATCTCTTTTTAACTCATTAAGATTTTTAAATACTTCAAAATATTTTGAACATTGTGTCTATATATTTGTTCATCCACTTGTGTCCGTACATTCCGTTAATAACTCACCAACAGTCCTACGAGACAATGTGCGATAATCATTGATATCTACAATTGTATAATTAAAACAAAAGAAAAAGTATGCTCCAAGCATACATATATAGTTAACATAACAAAGTTCAATGCGCTAGTTAATTGAATATCTGTATTTTGTATTCATTTTATTCTTATTTCACTAGATTATTCATTATTAGATTATTATTAGATTGATTATTTTATTAGATTGATTTAGAAAATTATATATCAACAGTTTCCAACAATCTCAACAAAGTAACGCGGAATTACATGCAAATACCGCTTCATATTTAACAATTACACGTATAAAAGAAGAAAGTTATCTTTTGAAATAAGTTTTGCTTGCACTCGTTGAATTTTCTTACATTGTACAATACTTTGCCGTGACGTTTGGTGGAGCCATTTTCATTCAACGGCTCGTCTCAACGGGGTCATTCCGCGGTTACGTAGACGATGATGTGGACCACGAACTAAGAAAAGTACGATGCGAATCGATCGATCTCCAGAGAAGATGAAAAAGTCGAGAAAAGCATAGTACTGTGCCAAAAACGTCTCGATGACGATAGACATTTTATGTATTATATATATGTATATATATATATATATATACTCGTAACTTGCGTTTCTTCTGGCGAGACTGTCTAGTACATTCTCATTGTTAGTATAAGTTAAATTGCGTGATTAAACCAGACACACATACATTCTTTGTTAATATTATTAACAATAATTGATGCTGAATCTTAAAACTAGGATAAACAGATACGATACATAGTACGATAGATAGAAGTCCAGTAAATGCGTGACATTAAAGCATGTGCACATGTAACTTAAAATCCGTTTTAATATACAGTGTGTAGTATATAGATAACAATATACATATTTATTCTGTGTGACGAGGATACACCAAAAAATTACAAAAAAGTAACGTAAGGAGAAAATTAATATTTTTTTTCTTTCTTTGTATTTGTCACAGTACTATTATACTAAAAGCGAAATCTTTTTTTGTTAAAATTTATTTCTTACTTTATTTTACTAAATATAAAAAAAACAAAAATTAAAAATACATTGTTTTATCACAGATATACATATATTGAAATTTTAATTATATTGAATAATATTTACTACTGCTAAAATTTTTGCTATATCTATGTCTTATTTTATATATCTATACATATATCTATATTATTTACATCTTATTTTTACTTTATCCATTTTACTTTATTAAAATTTAGAAAATTTGAACGCTTGTTATTATTCCTATTATCAAAGAATGTTGAGATCGAATAATGGTATTCAACAAAAAGATCGAGATATGATGCAGTTTAGAATGATTCTGCAAATGTATTACCGCGCGTTTGAGGATTTGAAAAATACGTGAATGCGAAAACATAAAGTTTTTTTCCAATAATTTACATGACACTTGCTATAGAACAAAAGAACGATAACACTTTAGAGCCCAAATTTGCCTGTGAGGAAAACGTTTGAAATTGGTTCATCTTTATATTATTAGTGAATTCGAATACAAAGCTTAAAAATGTCCACAATATTGGAAACTTTGTGAAAACGCACTTTTTCTATACGAAACCATTGTTTTGTAACCAATATTTTCTAATGAACAAATATCTATAAACAAGAAAGAAATTTTTTTATTAATATTTTTGCACGATGCATAATAATTTGAACAATGATGTGCACGTAGAGAAAAGAAATGCTAGAGATGTGTCCATCAGTCACTGACTGCTCTATTCTCTTTTGTTTTCTCTGTCTCACTGAACGAGATGATGGAGAGGTAAAAGCGTTTAGCTCGCGAGCAAAGTGTTTAACAGACTTGCTGCAAAGCATAAGAGCAAGTTGTGAAATTTCGATAAAAATGAGCATGCGTCCTTTTCCCTTACTTCTTCCCTTTCTCTCCCTCCCTCCTTCTCCCCCCCCCCCTCTTTCTCTCTCTCGCTAATAAAAGAACACTTCTTTTGTCTACATTTATTTTTGTCTACATTCATTCATTAGAAAATATTGGCTGCAAAACGAGACTTTCATGTAGCAAAACTACGTTTTTACAAAGTTTCTCGCATTGTGGACAATTTTAAGCTTCATATTCGAGTTCACCAGGTGCAATAATATAAAAATTAACCGATTTCAAATGTTTCCCTCACAGGCAAATTTTGGCTTTAAAGAGTACAACCGTCCAGCTATAATGGTATCATAAAAAGACGAGCGTTTTTATTTGATTATTATATGCAATGCAATATAGATATTAAAGCCAATTGGCCGTTGCGTCCTTATGCGGATTCAGGCTTTTTTAGCGTGAAACTAAGTTAATCGATCGTGTGCGAACTACTTTTCCACTTTAGGCCGACCTTCGAGCGATATTAGAATTCTTGTAAATCCGGGCGAACTCGGCCTCTCTTTTCTAATATTGGTAACATTTGCCTGCACGCGAGGCATAAGTGCATTTATCCTGTAAACTAGGACAAATTGGAAATGTCACATAACGACGAGGACATCAACGATGATATTGAAGACAACGGTGTCGAGGTTGCAAAGAGTCAACATTCTGTTTTCGGTCGTTTTCGCATTAACTTAAAAAAACCGAATCTTTAAATATGAACATATAAATTATCACGGATTTAAAATTGCTTGAATGTGTTTACGTTTGTTTCTATTACTAAGATTATCATGTAAACTTACGTTTATATGCCTTATTATGGAATTTCTAGATTTAAAAAATGACATATATTTATTATCATATTACACATGCGCGTATGTATGTAAAAGTGAAAAAAATTCATACGTCACATTAATACGATACATTGTTTCATTTAATTAATAGGAAAATGAGCTTTGTTCGATATTGTGTCGTTATTTAAATTCATTATTTATACGTATTACTTGTAAATTTAATTTATTACTAGGCATTTATGATAGAAAGCATCCTGCTTTAATAAGATTCATGATGGTTTCATAATATTCAAAAGATAGACTTTTTTTTAACTTGAACACCGATAGTGCCACTCGAACTTCTTCTTCGGCATGCATCTTGGCATCCATTTAACCTGTCCCTTCAACTAACACTTGGACTCCTTTTCTTCAACGCTTTGAGTAACCTTTTTACGGAAAAATTACGCAATGATCATTTGAACTTATAAAGAATAAATCTTGACTATTTTCTTTAGCGATTCATTATTTGTAAATATTTGTCGTGAGAACTTCAATTGTCTTTGATTGAAGCTTTCTTTATATTGAAAAACGATTTATCTTCCCTAGATAAATTCAATTGAATTGTTAATTTTGATTCTCCGTACTGCAATAATTTATGATATTGATGCAAATATATGAGTAGATAATAATTTTAGTTAGAAAATTTGTGTGTGTGCGACAAAGAGTAAGAGAGAGAGAGTGAGAGAGAGAGAGTGTGTGTGTGTAAAAAATAAAAAAAAGGAAGGTTTCTAAACTTAACTGTAGCATAAGTATGCATTTTAAAGGTTTGTACGTTGTTCTCTATTTCCGATAATCTATAATTACTGTAAATGGGGTAGACCAATAAGAATCATTATTATTCTAGTTTAAATAATAGTAATATTGTCTTTCTAAATATTCAATGATTTGTGTCACACTCGTATTTTCCTTTTCATCTTACAATTAGAAGTATACTTTAAGTATCATCTAGACTGAAAAACTTTCGATATCACTTTGATAAATAGTATTATAACATTCAGCGCTATAAATTTTCTAAGTAAAATTGATCTGCACATTAGATAACTAACAATCTTCTACCTATCAATCCGTATCAATACATATAAAGTTTTATAAATTGCAAATATAATAATTAAGAAAATAAATATGTTCATAATATTCACTTACTATTAAGTTAAATCAAACTGTGCAGTTAAAATCTATCTAAAAACTAGATATTTCAAGATATCATGCAAAACATCTTGTTATTTGGCATTGTTTGCTTAACTTTATTTTTATAATAAAAAATTTAATTTTTATTTTTATTTCGAACTTATTTGGCATGCTGCCTAATATTCGAAAATAATCATCGGATTTCCTCCAATTTTCATTACAAGAATCAACTGCCTTTTGAAGAACAGACATCTTCAGACATCTTCAAAACTTCTTTCGTCGATTTTCCCACAGCAAGTACTTGTAAGATAATGAATGTCAAGATGCATTGCCTCTCTCGTCTTATCGTGAAAATCAAGCGGCAAACGCCAACTTTGTGGCTTGCATAAAGCGAAGTTTTGCTCTTTGCAAACTTTGAGCGTAGTCACTCTGATTTGCTTTTTGTTTAAAACATGTATTCAGATATACAATATATAATATACATATATGTATATTGTAGAAATCAATTGATATTTATATAATTTTACAATATCTTTTAGTGTAATTAATCAACGGTGTGATAATCGATAAGTAAAAAAAAATAAGAAAGTTGTATTTATTATTACATCATATATTTAATTACATAATATTGTATATTTATATACAATATTATTTGTTTAAATTGTTAAATATACATCACCATATAAATATACTATAATCATATCTATATAAAGTGATAGACTATTATTTCTTACATATTTTATTGCTCACAATATTTACGAATATGTAATACGGATCCGTGTTTTCGGTCCATGCATTTCGTAATCTTGTATCCGTGATAAAATAATCGATCAGCATATATTGCGTAATGAAAAACATTAACGAGTCTTTCTCGCATTTGCGATAACCAGCAACATATGCGAAAATCGCAATATTTTGCAAAAAGCATGACTATCCGAAAACGCAGATTTGACATTGTCATACATGTTTGCATTTTGCTGATTTTAAGAAAACAATAGAATTAGAAAAAAGATCGATTTTATTTTCAAAAAAATTGCGCAAAAAACAAATATATTATACATATGTACACAGAATAAGAATAAATAAAATTTTAAGTGTTTTTCCGAACGGTTTTATTTTAATACGACATTAGTAATTGCAATACTAAAAATAGAAATTTATTTTGTAATTAGCGGAGTTTTTGTTAATTATTAATTATTGAATACTTATTTAAGCGATACTTAAATTACATACACTTTTTTTGTGTTTGTTCTTTATTTGAAATATTTTTTATATAGCGTTTATAATAAAATATACTTATACTTAAAATATGAGAGGGAAAGAGAATGAATGATTTTATGTAGTAAATTTATAGAATCAAAAATTTAGACTATAGATTTATAATATCAATGATTTATAATATGTATGTACGTGTGTATATGCGCGCGTGTATGTCTCAAAGGTGATATATAGTGTGAAAACGGTTTATATAGACGCTATAGTGTTGGAAAATTTAAGAGGTCAATCGAGGTTTAATTCACAATATTGTCATCTATAGCTGTCTATAGATTGCATCATTTAAATTTATGTCTCTAAACAGTCTAAATCCACTTTACATGAAAGTGGTAAAGCGTTGCGAAATTATTAGAATGCACGGTTTAGGTATAACAGTAGGTAGGTGTAAAGTATCATTTTGTTTCAATCGATTTAAAATTAAACATGAAAGAACGCGGGGTCTATACGCGCGCGCGAAAAGAAATAATCGAAGCTACCTTGTCCTGCTACAACAATAATCGCAGCTGTGTGATTTAGTATGTCCAACGCAATTGAAGGGAATCTTATCACGTGCGTTACCTAGCGCACGTTATGCCCTCAATTATACTCACAACTCACAAGTATTCCTCTTGAAAGTTGGTATTACTTACGTAGCGTTGTTTTCTAAAAGTTTTATCTTTTATTTCAAGGCAATTGGAAAAAAAGTATGTATGACTGATAAATTACGCGGCGGACTTTATTATGATGTTGCTCGGATTAAAATGACATCGTAATAGTGTTCAATCGAATCGCAAGTCTATATCGAACAATTTCGTTTGCCACTTCTATCTTAACTGTCATATCCATGACTGTTAGACTGTCTACCTCTATATTTGATAGCGTATATGTCTTAAATAGTTAGAGGTTAGTCAGCTCTAAGTATTCTTTAACACGTTATTCATAGTTCGAGTAGCGCACGCAGTTAATGCTAATCAAAAAATTGTAATAGAGAATAATCTAAAATGATCAAACTTATTTGACATTGCATAATTAAATTGTTTTATGTAAAAAAAATAGTAAGACTTATTTTTTTACTTGAATTTGTCAAAAGTTTGAGAATACGAAACAAAAATGCTGTTATATTTACGTAATTGAACAAAATATGCCATATTATATGCTCTATATACAATACATACTTTCTACGATCGACCACACTCCCTCCCCTGAGCATATGTTGGATAGAAAATAGATAGCTAGAGTTCGCTGATTCTGCAAAACACACATAATATACATATGTGTGTTTGTACATTTTTTCTGAAAATTTATAAACCGATTTTATAGCAAAGTTGCTATTTTTAGAATTAAAATAAATGACGCAATAGCGATGCGCTTGCATATGAATGACGAAACCGAATCGGAAAGTTCTCGGATGACATTAAAAGTTCAACTGCGATTGCTATATTTCTTCCGGCGCGAGAAAGTTATATTAGTAGGGACAATCGCAAACTAGATGAAGCCGATTTTCGCAAATCGAGTTTCTTCTCTCAAATAAAACGCTTGCTTCACAGATTCAGAAAATCAAATAATATATCTTCTCAACAATTTATATCAATAGATAATATCTGTTAATATTATACCTTTCAACAGCTCTATTATCGCAAGATACAATATTAATGGATGTTATTAAATCTTATATGCTAAATTTGATTGTGTAACAATTAAAAGAAAACATCATTAAAAGGGATCTCGAATTGCGAGATTACGTATTCCAGATTCAGTTCACATCTGTATTTTAAATACGATAATCATTAATCGGCATGCAATTTGTTTGAGCTGGAAATTATAAGATTCACACACACACACACATAAATATTATTAAGCATCAAGATCTATTTTAACTGTTTTCTTAGCGTTTTCTAATCTTGGTTATTTGAATTTTTCGCGGCCAATTCATACTAATGTTTATTGTGTACGTTATATATTTTTTCATAATTTATGAACAATTATCTTTTTTTTTTGCTTACAGCCCCTCGTTGCTACCATCATTTGGACAGTTTCAATTACTAACGATTTGACATCAATCATCAGAAGATTTTTTGTAAACGAGAAACCGACAAGGGCAAAGCCAAATCGCCCTGGAATATACGTTAAGACTTGCCGAACGAGAATTGCATGATCGAATCGGCGATATCCTGCAAGTGCTTCTCATTGTGAGATAGCACATTCCCGCGAAATAATCATGTGACTGTCGACATCTCACATCCAACCGATCTCTACCGAGGGATGTTCTCCTCCGCGGATACCGCCTGCACGGACGCTGAGGAGGACGCCGAGGATGTGGAGAACGACGTCGCGGGTACAACGGCGCAGTCGTCACGTTACCTGTCGTCGTCGTCATCGTTGTCGTCGTCGTCGTCGTCGTCGTCGTTGTCGTCGTCGTCGCGAATTCGTCACCGTCGCCGCGAGAGCGATTACTTGGAAGGATTGCGGTTAAATGGGTCATCGGTCGTGTATCGTCCGCCATCGTCCGACGACACTTCCGGGAGCACTGTCGAGGACTCACGCCCATCGATGTCTTGGGCGCGCGGATAAGAAGAGGGCATCGTCCCGCTGGTCCCGCTCACCACGATCGACAACACACGTGATCATCTTCGAGGGACGGTCAGGTGGATCGATCGGCGCCGCACTCCGATTGATCATCCACCTCCTCCTCGTTCCTCGCGACGGCTCGATTGTCAGACTCTTCCAGCCGATATTTATTCCGCACGGATTCGACGAATTGTACGATCGCGTCCACGAACGAGCGACTGTTGGGCCGATCGTTAGATCGGTTTGTCGACCACGGTCGACAATAACGATCAGTGGTGTTTTTGAGACGAGGTCAGGAAAGTCGATAAACGAATTCGCCGAATCGAGCGTGCGCGGTCAGGCACGTGTGACTGGAATTTCGAATGAGTATCAAACGTGCAAATCGATAAACGAATTTGAAACGCGCTCGAGAATCCTCGAAAGGCCAGGTGGACCATCGACCAGCAACGCGCCAGTCGCCGCTGGTGTTGAGCGGTCCTTTGGGTCACTACTAATCCTCTCGAACATCATCGGCTTCCCCGTTGAATTGTCAATCCGATTTGTAAAATCGACCTGGCGAAAGAATAATAAAAACTGGCTCGAAAGAATCGTCGATTTCAAGAAACGAATCTCGATAATCGCACGACTGATCTTCGCCTTCCATCGATTATCAAACGAGCAAACAATTATACGTGTTGAACACGTGTCAATTTTCTTAGATAAATTGAGCGAACCAGTAAATCACTTTTTTCAACCAGCTATTCTCAAGACGATCAATTTCTACGAAACGATCTGTTTTTCCTTCTTCTCGTCGAGAAAATCGTTGATACACATAGCTGCCCCATTCCGAGCTGCCGTGATGATGTCAGGAAGGAGGACGTCGTTCAGGTGACGAAAAAAGTCGTCGCTCCCACCTTCGCCATTATTTATCGAAGAATCATCGACGGAAGCTTTTTTCAACTTCCATGCGATCGTTTAATGGGATAGTAAACGACACGAGGATCCACGGCAAGAAAAATCTCTCAAGAAATTCGCCTTTGTTTTTTTTTTGTTACTCGCAAGTTTCGGTTGATAGAAAAATCGTGGACACAGCCGTGATAATCTTTAATGCCGAAACAAAACGCCAAAACCGAATCAAAACTTGTTCCATAAGTTCTATAAGCAACAAAAAAAGTCTTATTGATTTGTCGAAAGTAATTGAGAAACGAAAAAAATGAGAAACTATCAAATTTTTTCTGTCAAGAGTGCTGCGAAATCATTTTATTACTGCGAAATTGTAAAATTCTTCTAAAAAAACTAATAATGAGTGCTTTTGCTTCAAAGAGTCACTTGTACGCAGTTACATAAAACCGCGTTAAAATTGTTTTAATGTATTCCAAACTTTTCCCGTGTAAGTGCTGGTGCAAATCGTACGATATCAATCTAATGAATTGTATGGTGAATCGTCACGTTCGAGTGTTATCACAAATGATTCCAAGTGCGTGAGGTGTGTCATCATTTTGTTACATGTATATCAAAAGATATACCTGAGGTGAATTACTAGTGAATTACAGCGAATGAAAAGAGAAAGAGAAGACGAGAAAATACGAAGAATTTTCGTTATGTGTCGCAGGCGGCTTATAATCATTCTAGCCGGCACAAGCTGGCCGAGATCCTGATAGCCATCGCAGCGACCAGGATCCGGGACCATTCAATAAAGAAAGGATGCCAGGGGGGCGTAGGGGCCTAGTAGCCCCCCAAAACACGTTCCTGGAAAATATCATACGACGGAGTAGCAGTCAACGTAAGTTTTTGTTTTTTCTTGCATTGTCGAAATATTGAAAAATAGATAAATCGATAAGTATATCCAAAAAAAGATGATAAATTCTTTAGCTATTGTAATATGTTAGACAGATTTTTGTGGAAATTTTTTAAAGCGCGTGCGCATTAATTTTTCGAATTATACGTGATTGATAAATAAAGAATCTTTATACACTGTTGAAGAAGCTAAATAGATAATAAAACACTTTTTAATTAATTTTACTATAAGTTTGTTTGATAAAATTTAATTTAAAATTTAATTATAAAGAAATATGATATTAAATATTGAGAGATTAAGACAATTGTCTGCGTGTGAGCTTCCGTCAATATAGTCTTGTCAGTGAAAAGATTAATGTCAAATAACAGTAAGCAAGTCATAAAATTATTTAAAAATTTTATAAAAATCTCATAATTTTAGCTTTAGTAAATGCATATAAAGCTTTTTAATTTATAATTGAGAATTCCGATAGAATAAAGGAGTAAGTAGAAGTGCAGAATTTTGTTATTTTTTTTATAAGTAATTTTTAATTTTTATATTAACCAGTTTGATGATGCAATTAATTTTATTTATTTTGGGAAAATGAGATAATCGTAGTGATACATGTTAATATAATTTGTCATTCTTACACATATATTTGTTTAAAATAAAGACAGAAATTATGTGTTATTTATTATACGAATTAATATTCTATATTATAATTTTGCATAATTAAACGAGTATTTGGAATTAATAATAATTTTGCTATTGTCGCGTGCAGATTTTATAGTATACAGTAACATTTCATATTACCATGTTACAAATTTAAACATTATAAATAAACCTTTTGGCAGTTACGGAAGGATTAAATCAAGCATGTAATTTAATATCGATTTTCCTAATTGGAATGTGTCTTAAATTTCCGGCATCTGCAGAAATTTCTCATATTCATACACGTTCGAAAATAGCAACAGCAATCGAGTTGACAGCGAATTTATTTAGTTGTTTTGCGATTAAATTAGCATTTTCTGTTTTTAAGAAAGGTATGCGCAAAATATATCACGTACAAATATTTCAAGTACCATTATAACCAATGATGTCATTATAACCTTGCAACTAAAATTTTGAAACTTAGAATTGATTAAAAGTTCAGTATTCATCAAAATTACATAGCTTCTGATTTTATTTCTATACTTAACTCATCAGAAATACTACTCATAGGTCGATATCGAATACAATTGCAAAAATCATCATATAATATAATCTGACATATAATATTATATAACGATATCCTTAAGAAAAAGAGTTCCAAAAAACTGATTGCTGTATCAGTAACTGATAATACAGCAACCTTACTTAAGTTACTGATACAGCAATCAATTTTTTTTTCTTAAGGATAATTTTATATTTTTCATTTAAAATACATATTATTATAATTTAATAAACATACAGTAAAATAAAGTTCCTAATAAGTCGATTTAAAGCTATACATGATGAGAAGATTATATGTGCAGAATATGTGCAGGATTATTTTAATCCCAAAATTGCAAATGGCTAAGTAAAGAGGTTTAACGTATTGCGGCGAGAAATTATATTTATATAATAATGAAATAATTATAATTTTATTAATAAAGGGGGAAAAAGAAGTTTATTTACTAATCCATCGCGTGACTAAACTATACGAAATTTCTATAGCTTTCGTTGGCGTTTGTCATATTTACGCGAAGTATCAGGAGAAACCAAGGAAAAGACCTTTTTATAGAGGCCGCGGAGACTCTTAAATTTCCTTTGACATGGAAGATATCCTGCTATGAAATCCCTTGCCATTTCTTCTTAAGGATAATAAATCGCATTTATCTTCGAGTGCTGCGCACGCATCATACAGGGTTATCACTTATCAGTACGCTTCTTTTCGTATCTTTGCGTGACGATGCTCCGATGTAGATTTATTTACAGACTCTGTTCTCCCAGAAACTGCTTTATATAACGAGAAAAACGAGGATCATATTAGTAAACAGTTTATAGTAACATTATCACTTTTGACTAACAGCTTTTGCGTACAATTACTCAATGTTCGAAAGATTTATATAAAATTTTGAGTTAGCATCAATCACATGATGATTATGATTGAGAATAATAAAAACAAAATAGTTTCTAATGATATAATAGTTATGATTATGTGCCAGTTAACATCAATGGATATTTTTTCACGGATTATTATAAATCTCTCTGAATTCATTATTGAAACAAATCTCATATCACCATTGATTTCATTTGATAAAGAAATGTGATGATAATTTTGGTTAATATTGCGTCTGATTTTACGCGAGCGAAACTTATATCAGACTAGATAGAAGATAAGGAAGAGGACAACAAGGGGATTTATATCAATTTATGATATCAAGCGTACACTTTAATAAAGTTACAATTACACTGTTACAAAGAGATCGTAAAGCCACTGCCGCAGTGAGTTACGCTGCAGTAATAATGTAATGGTATGGGAAATTATTAGCGATAATGATAATGCATATTTTCAACGACCCACTGCCCCGGAAGTAAATTACGCAGGGCTGCTGATGTCGATATGCGGAACCTGGCGAATAACGATGGGCCCGCTGCGCGCACGCGTGTGCAATATCTTTTTGATGCATTATCGTGATTGAAAATCATCAGCCAGGAAAATAATTTATATTCGCGAGACGAGGTCTGAACTGTCTACCATCCGTTAAACCAACGCCAGCTACTTGTCAACCGTACGAAACGTTTTGTGCCGCCGCGCTGCATAGAGCGTGGTGACTGATATGTCAATATGTATCTCGCGTATTGTATATTAGATCGGTAAAAAAGTTTTTTTCAGCTAGTTTTTCTGCAATTATTAATGGAATTGGATCCATCCGGTGGAAGAAAATGATCCATTGCATTCAATCAATGCTTTTAAAAACATTTACATGTTTTGATGTTGACTCTTGCAGAGTTTTTTTTAAAGAAAAATTACATAACGAATAATAATTCTGATTTACTCTAATTGATCTGTATTATACATTTGATTATACACATGTAGTACATGTTCACAGCAGACACGGTGTCGAGATCGCTCCGTGTACTTATACGTGAGCCAATAAATTATAATATTAGTCCCCGAGATAATATATAGTATTATATAATAACTTTTAATAACTTTGAGGACTTTATTGAAGATTTTTTCAATTTAACTTACGTTTATCTGCGACACGAATAATTGTATTGAAAAAGAAATTGAATCTTTTGTATACCAAAAGAGATAATTAAATGTTTTGATGAATTTTTCTTAAAAAAAAAATCTTTTTAATTTTACGTACTCATACATACATATATACATATACATTGGTCCAAAAAATTAAAGGATCACTTTTTCTCAGTAAATTTTTGTCCATTTTTAAACTTTAGTTACTCAGCAAATAATTGACGTAAAATATATAGATCAAGAAAGGATTTTACAGGGCAAACTCTCTACTATGAGATGCCTTTATTCAATTTTTATTCATTTTAACACTCAAAAGTGTAATCAACTTCGAATGAAGACATATTTGACAATTTGAAATCTCAAAATTTGTGGTCTTCCACCGGCTAATAAAACAATTGGCGAAAATAATCATTTAAATTGCAATATTTTGCTAAATAATCGGCAAAGGAAAAAGATTTTTTTTTCATTTGAAACAGCAAAGTCCGTACTTTGAGATGGTACCAATGATTATTTTTGCCAATTTTTTTGTTAGGCGGTAGAAGATAACAAATTTTTAGATTTTTTATGTCATTGCGTTTTCATTCAAAGCTAATCACACCTTTGAGTATTATAAACTGAGTAAGAATTAAACAAAAGCGTCTTATAGTAGAGAGTTTGCCCTCTAAAATCCTTGTTTGATCTATTTTTTATATCAACTATAGCATTACAAACGCATGCTTCGCGCGCGTTATTTAACACTTTTTACTACAATTTACAATTACACATTAACTTCAATACACGCAACTGTAAAAATGACAGTCACTCACAAAGACATCCAACTTCCTTCTTTTTTTCCTATCTAAAAATCACAGCCGCTTACACGAAGTAAGCGCAGTGAGACAACCAGCATCGCCGCGGAAAAGCGACAACAATAAACTTCGAGAAATGCGAGTAATCGACTTTACATGCATTTTTTTAAATAGGAGGATTAATCGCTGAGTAATCAAAATTTAAAAATAGACAAAAATTTACTGAGAAAAAGTAATCCCCTAATTTTTTTAACCAGTGTATTATCTTTATTTTATTGTATATTGGGTATCTCTTTATGCCTAGCTTTAGGGAGTGCTCAGAGGATCTATAATTTTCATAAAATATTCATGGCACGTCGATGCGACATCGTCGATGACGTCCAATTGTGAATTAATTTAACCGCTATAATCCTATCATTTACCCAAATTGTTTTGCGGTCTCTTTCAAAGCAAATCTATTCTATTTTATTAATCATGAAACTAAACGTTTTAAAAATTGTCACGACGAATTGTAATTCTGTTACGTTGTGTATGTATATATGTATACGTCTTATACGAAGACTCGCGAAAATGGATGAAAGCAGAATTATTAAACTACGAAAAAAGCGATAAAATCTTATTAGATCTAGGAAGGAATAAAATATAGTTGCGGGAAAGCATATGCCGGGGAAACACCTCTTGAAGAGAAATGATTGCGACAGACGACTGAGTTCAGTTAGCATGTTTTACTTGTTACAAGCTTTGCAGCGCTTTGAAACTCGGGGAAAGTTGGAAAAGCGTGCCATATGCTACCTATATGTTAGCTATATGTGACGAGTTTATGGCGCTGTTTTTACATTTTTTTCGCACACTTACTTGTAAATAAAAGAGATTTGCTATCGTGACAAATTGAAGATTATCCTTCATCGAGCTGAATTGTTATATTTAACCACTGCTGTCTGCATTCAAATTCTTGCATTTTGCTGCAAATTTACATATCTATATTTGCATTATGTTATAGATAACGCAAATGGATAATATGATATTGACATAATAATATTAGTTTTAGTTAGAAGTACTGAATATTTCTAATAATAGATAGTAATAATAGTTAATAATGCAGCAAATAGTTAATGGATAATTAATAGTGAAATTCGAGAAACAGTTGGTGAATGCCATAAATAAAATTTATTTAATATAAATAAATTTAAATTACAATAATAAAATGCAAATAAAAGGCGTAAGCATTCGCGTTGCTTATTTAATTTAAGAAGATATGCAGATGTCAAGGTGATTAAACTTGATAAGTTCATCAACTTTGCTATGTTACAGTTTCCATGAAAATTTTGCAGATTTAATTTTCAATTAAATAAATATCAAATTGAAACGAAGGTTTGAAGATCAACTATTTGATTAAGATACATTTCCGCGTATCAGATAATAGAAAAAATTAAAACATCTCTATCTATATGCTTTGCATGGATATAGTTTTTTATTTTATTAAAACGTATTTTGTATATTATGATGTTCGTGTTTTTAATAAATTGATAACAAGAATGTAAGTAAAACTACTAGCAAAAAAAAAAGAATGGTATTGCAATTTTATCAGTAAGTGAGATAGATAATAGTGTTGGATGTTTAATGTTGGATAGTTTTATTAAAATATGTGTGTATCAGTTTTTGTTTCTAATTCCTTAAAATAAACAAGCATATATTTTAACACAAAGTTAATTATGCAAAGTATGTACACGCGGCATAAATTATTTTACTTCACACTTCGAATGTCGAAACAGTCAATGTTATAGTTTGAATTGCAATTTTATACTTGACCTAGTATAACTTCTTTTAGTTCATGAGCTTACCCCCTTGCCCTCCCCCCCTCTGCGCGCGAACATCGATTCCAAGATATAACTTGCCAACCTGTTTTTTTATTCTTTAACCTTGAAAACACATTTCTCTCAGGGCCAGTGCGAGCGTATCGTATTGTGTCGGGTGCGCGATTCTTTGGACGATTAATATTATCCCATTTCGTTCGAAGGAGAGCCTGCGGGATTCCGGCGCCCAAAAAGATCAGATAGTGTCGATAAATGTTTTATAAACAAAATAGTACCGCTTTCTTTTCTGATAGGAAAAATCATCTTTCCCTGTACAATCTCGGTATGCAAAGATTAACATAAATATAAGTGTATTCTGTTTCTTCGTAAAAGTTATCGAAAGAAAAAATTATTACAGTAGAAAAGGAAATAAGTAGATCAGACTCACAGATTGGCACAGGTTGGCGATCGGATTTTGCACACCGTGTGTGTATGTGTGTATGTTTTACACACGCCCGCACGCACACAATGTGCAAAATCTAATTGCCAACCTATAGTACACATCGGAAATGCCGACCATACATGAGAAAAATACAAGGGTTATTTTAAAATGCTGTAACTTTGTGAAAAAAAATCGTAGCAACTTGTTTTTTTTTTCAAATTAAAGAGAAAGGTTCAAACTTTATGACGCTGTAAACCGCATCCCCAAGAAAAATTTCAGCAAATCTGTGCATTCTGTTAAACTTTGCAATTTTCAGTATGGTAACCATGCTCTCAGATTTAAGAGTTTACAGTATCAGGGGTGCATTAAATTTAAAATCGACCCATAGTACCTTCAAGTAGAGATTTCAAACTTTTATTTGAAAAAAAGTTCATCATTCTATAATGATTTTTCGCGGAGTTACCGTTAGTCAAAGTTGACCAAAGATCGGAAGAGCACA
>NW_012026784.1:4089500-4091155 GCF_000956235.1 Wasmannia auropunctata
TATATATATATATATATAGTGTGTGTGTGTGTGTAGTGTGTGTGTGTGTGTGTGTGTGTGTGTGTGTGTGTGTGTGTGTGTGTGTGTGTGTGTGTGTGTGTGTGTGTGTGTGTGTGCGTGTGTGTGTGCGTGTGTGCGCGTGCGCGCGTGCGTGCGTGCGTGCGTGCGTGCGTGCGTGCGTGCGTGCGTGCGTGCATGCGTGCGAGCGTGCATGCGTGCATGCGTGCGTGTGTGTGTATATACAGCTTAATAATTTTCTTTTGTTAATTAGTTATATACGTATAGTACGTACACACAAACATTGGAATCGTGATTGAAAAAAATCACTTGCTAACTTGCAATTGCTCACACAGCAAATGACAGAATTTTACGTCTAATCTATGATAATTAATAAATGAGAATAGCAATCACATGAACGAATTCTTTACATTATCTAAGATCACAACGTAATTTAACATACACCTAATATATGCAAATATGTAACTTTTTGACAAAATACATGTCCTTCTAGTAAATTTTGCGAAAGCAAACTTTTATTATCAATGGTAAAAATGTGAACGTTATTTCGTTCCATTTATTAGACTAATTGTAAGAATGCCTAGAAATAAAGATTGAGAAAGACACCATGCCAAAGATACATGGGTAATATATAAATCTTCCGAAGTTGCTTGATAACATATTTTTTCACAATAAATAAAGTGAATGATAGGAAAAATTAAATTTCATTTTATGTTTATGCTTCGGAGATTGATGTAACTTTTGTGATATATTTGTAGACTTTAAAGGATTCGACAAATGTGATTATATATACGTATATACAAACTTAATGTTTATAGAAAAACATTAATATAATCAATATAATTATTATAATTGCACGTATCTAATTTCAACAAAATTTTGCATGCAGCGCATTTTTTTGTAAAAGTTAATAAAGGAACATAAAATTTGTGAAGACAAAGTAATTTACATAGCTTTATTGGATAGCGAAATGAACTAATCCATCTATCTTGTAAACCTTCCCGCTCATTCTGATGAAAAGTTAAATGCGAGACTTTTATCGTAAAACTAGTATAGAAGTTTGACGTGTTATTGAGGAAAAAAGGATGTTACTTGTTACGTTATAAAGTAACTATACAAGGAAACTTTTTTACGAGGTATAAGACAGACAGCGAGAATATTGTAGGCGTGAGATATTGTAAACCTATATACATATTATGTCTGTTAGTCTTTAATTGTTATTTTTAAATTATACAACCTGCTTTAGTTAATTAATGAGATCTAACATACATATATTTTTCTTGATCTACCCGCCGAAAGTATGGTTATTCTGGCCGCCCGAGACGCCAGAAAGAGCGACTTTTAGGGCCTGCTCGAACTGCAGCGCACTCTGACGAGCTATTTTCTGTAGCCGGTAGTATAGCAAAACTCATGCTCTTATAGCAGTATTAACAGTTTTTGTTTTTGATGCGCGCCCCGACCAGCAAAACCTCGGCTTCGCCTCGGTTTTGCAAAAGTCGGGCGCGCCCCCCCCCTCCCCCGCCGTTTGCAAAAACCTCGGCTTCGCCTCGGTTTTGCAAAATACACATTTGACGTATTAAATTTGCCAACTATATTTTACTTTTTATTATACTAACATTACAGACGCGCGCTCCGCG
>NW_012026784.1:4091175-4107473 GCF_000956235.1 Wasmannia auropunctata
AGCTAACGGTAACCTTTTTTTTTAATATTATTTAATGTACTTTCGGCAAGAGGATCAAGAAAAATAGTATACGACCCATGGCCATAATGTTGGATGCCCTGACATATGTGATATGATGGCCTCGGCTTCGCCTCGGCCATCATATCACATACGCCAGGAAATCCAACTTTCTGGCCTTGGGACGTAATATACTATATTTTAAAATTTCTTTATATCAAATAGAAGAAATATTTGTATTTTTTATAATATTAACAAACTTGCTATTGCTCGATAAATCCAGCGAGAACGATTATTTAAACTTTTCGAAAATAATTAAAACCAGAATAATACCATAGAATTTGGTTAAGTATACGACATTTGTTTTTCTCGTTTTAAAAACATGAACTTTTTGCGTCTCAGGTAATTTCATTAAAAAGGAAAGTTAGAAGTATACCAATGAACGCTAATGCGTCTTTTAAAATAATATTTCCTTTATTTTGTCAATCAAAATTTGTACATATTCTTTAAGAATATTTCTCTGTACAGTTGTGGACACATCGGTTGCGACACTTTTTTTTATAGGTTTCTAATATATATTTAATATACATAATATATATTTTATAGATAATTAATATTTTGCAAATGCGAACCATCTTTAGTCTAGAGACAGTATAACACCAATCGTGGTCCGCATTTGCAAAATATTAGTGCGTTTTGAAACCTATAAAAAAGAAGTGTCGTAACCGATATGTCCATGACTGTACAATGCAAAAAAACATACTTTCAGATGCCATTGGGTTTATTTAGAAAGATCAGTTTCGGTTTTGCCGCAAGAAAATATTAAAAGTGGTCAAAAACGCCATTTTTAGTCACTTTAATTTCAATTTACTCAAAATCCTGATGTGCTAGGCGAGTTTTTCAAACGGCATCGTGTATAGCGTGAAAAAAATTTCAGGAAACGATAGGTCGCACTTCGGAGAGAGAAAAAGTATTTTTTTTGTAGCACAGCGTAATTAATAATTAAAATTAATTTTTATTCCTTTTGCAAAATTATCTTTCACTAATTTATGAAACTATCCTTTAAAGGTACGATTTTACGATTATGTGTATATGTAATATTTGAGTACAATATGTTAAAAAATGTTAAAGAATGTTAAAAAAAGCGTTCTGTTCATCAAAAACTAAAAAATAAAAATTTTTTAAAAATTTAAAAAATGTTTTTTTGAAATGTAAATTTCTAATCGAGGACATAATAATTTGATGACATGTTATGCGCCGTCGGTAGTTAAAGTTTCCGTTGTTTCTAAATCGAGCACGATAAGGTGGATAAGGTTAGTGAATATTGCAACTCGGGAAACATGACCGAGATGTATGCTACATGATTAAAGACATTTTTTTAACTGTCGGAATTATAAATTTATGAAGCTTGACATTTCTGCGAAAAGTACTTAATCGTGCTACTGTATGCTATAATAACGTACGTTCTTTCTCTAAAAATATTATATATTGCTGTAACGGAAGTACATTTACAACTTATCAGATATTCTATATAATAGATATATTAAAGTATAGGATGCCATGTGTACCGGTAACTTTATCATCAATTAAAATAATTATAAATTCAAACACACGCACATACGCACAAAATTATACAAAAACTAAATCCAGGGTTGGGAAGTAACGCGTTACTTGTAACGCCGTTTTTATTATTTTTTTAAAAATAAAAGATCGTTATTTTTTTTCTATCTGTAACGGTAACGGTAACGAATTTGCCGTTACTTTTATCGTTATTTTATTATATATTTTTAATTTATTTTTGGAAAAATAATTTGCATTCTATATTTCGTACTCTTAAGCTACATTCCCACAGTCACTAGCAGTATCTAAAATCTATAATTCATATTGCATATATGCTATAGATTTTCAATACTAACTGAATATTGAAATGCACTCTTAATAATGTTTAAAAACAATAAATTTAATCTAACTTTCTATAAAAATAAGTAACATAAAGAAAAATTTGCTTTATATACAGACTAGTTTAGAGAGTTTTAATATTTATCATTACATTTAACAATAATTATCGAATATAAATATAATTATTTAAAATCTAATTTAAACTTACTTTAGTATTACAAAAAAGTAACGAAAAAGTAACGAATCGTTACTTTTTAAATGATGGTAACGGTAACACGTTTTTTAAGGTAACGTTCCCAACCCTGACTAAATTTTTTTAAAGTAAATTTTATATTATATATATATATATATATATAGTTTAAAATAGAATTGATGTGTGAATAATTTTATTTATGACGCGCTTTTTCTGATGTTATCGCCGTTTGCTTAAAGGACGAAAGAGGTCTTCACCCTTGAGAAAAGATCACATCTGGAAAATGCGGGATAACTGCCGAGAGAATATAGCCCAAAGTAGAATGTACCCAGAATAGAATGAATAAAATATAACAAAACGTAGAGAACGTCAAATGTGGACGATACCAACGAGCTTTCTAAAATGTTTTCTTGCAGATATTTTTAGCAATCATAAGATAGTCACACATTCGAAATTGTTTGTTAGATGGCATCAATTTTGTTGTTTTTATACAATTGATTGAAATACAAAAATTATCATGATAAAATAAATAACGAAAAATTACATTGAGGTTATAAGGTATTGACGCAATGATGAAGATTGAAGCTTTTCTTCATCCAGATATTTTTTCTGCATACACAAGTGGGAAAGTCTGAAATATCTCATTGCTTATCGTTGCTTGGAAAACTGCCGAGAGTAAAGAGACGTAGGCTGTCACGATGAATGTATCTCGAATGTATCTTGCATGCATGTATCATATATGTGGCGTTCATACATATATCGCAAAACAACACATACATCTAAACTTGATGTATGTGGATGTATATTGGATGTATATCGTACAATGCAGTTTACATTACCGCGAGTCAAAGCATATTTGCACTGATTTCTATTTATTTAGCTTAACTATTGTATATTATAACAAAGAAAAAAAAGAAAAAGAAATCATTCAAAATTGAGTTACATTACAAATACATTCTTTGTGTGCCTTTTAATTGCCGTAATATATGAATATGCAATCTCTCTCTCTCTCTCTCTCTCTCTCTCTCTCTCTCTACTCTCTCTCTATATATATATATATATATATATATACACACACACACACACACACACACACACACACACACACACACTACATAACTTCTTTAAGTAATCGAGATGTGCGGATGTTTATCTCGCTTCATTTAATGTCGCTAGTAAGTTATACGAATTCGCCTAATTGCATCGAAGATATCCCGAGAATTCGTAGGAGGACTCGGAGGACCCCGGTATGCAAGCGTGGTGGCTTGTTCGCATAACGCGGCTTCCACGTATAATTTCGTGATACATTATATTACCGCGACAGCCCGCTCGGTCTGATTATCCCGAAAACAACCGCAAAGATTAATCATTGTGCAATATCGTTGAAATAACGTGATCGCTTGTCGATGCCGCATTATAGCGCCACGTATATCACGCTGTTCCATTAGATGCTCGCATGCATGACAGATACCTATACAACAACAAAATATTTACACCTGTGTGCATAGTTCAATCAATGTTAGCGGGAGAGGGATGCCTCTATCCAAGCAGGAAACCGAAATGAAGGGTTGAATGCGAGGGAGCAGAGGTAACTTCAAAGAGAGAGAGAGAGAGAGAGAAAGAGAGGGTGAGGACACGGTGAGTTGGGGTCGAGGATGAAATCTATTCGGGAGTTTCCGCGGGTTTTCGGGCTCGTCCGCTGGGTCATTGGGTCAAATCTACGGTTACATCCAGAGTAGGGAGAAGGCGAGGGGTACTAGCAGTCATATACACCGTTATACGCGTTCACAATGCAAACTTCAACCTTAGCCGCCGCCACCACCACCACCGCCGCCGCCGCCGTCGCCGCCGCCACCCCCAGCTCGTTATTCGATGCGCGCCTATTTTTAGAAAGAGCCGCCCCGAGCACGAGAGAAACCGGAGAATGAAAAGACGATGAGGAGAAAGCCAAAGGTGAGGGGGGGGGGCGGAGGAGCAAGTTGAGGTGAACGACGAGAATGAAAGGGCTACAAAGCAGCTGCCACGAGTCGACGGCCCTCGAGACCCTAACCCGGTGATCCTCGGACGATCGATATTTATTGTCAATCTAAGTTATTGACAATCCTTGTCGACGTATAAAACATCCAGTAGTCAATTGTCGATCGTTCGTGACAAATTTCTGGACATAAACAGAACAGAGCAAAAATTTTGGAGTATATTACCGAAATTAAATGTGATCGTGGAATTAATTAAACGCACAAGTAGGCAAAAGTGGTTAGACTCTTAACTTTATTGGTTGTTGGACTCTTAATGCCAGATACTACTATTATCTATAGGCAAGAAATATTTAATGATGTTAACATTAAAACAGTTATATTATTATAGTTTCGTACTATTTTGCGCTAAGCAAATAAATTTTATTATATGTATTCTTATTTTACTCTTATATTCCTAATTATTATATTGGCATTTTGGTGCTTACAATGTTCTAAATTTTCAGCCTATACTTTTGCTATTCAAACATGTAGTGTACATTGTCATTTCTCCAAGCGATATCGTTTCTGATTAATCTGAGCATTATTCTCGTAGCTTTCTCGTATATGTCTACATATGTAAATTTCAAAGTGACGAAATATGAGAGTGTGACAATCACGATGCAGATTGTTCCAAATATTCATTTACCTATAACGTGATGACATTGGTTCAATCTTATGTGTAAAAGAGAGATCTTTCTTTTTTAATAGAGAATACAAGCAGATATTAGAATTATTAATAATTTTATATCGGTAATTGCGAGTTAACATACATCATAATTTATTATGATGTGAGTATACGTGTTATTAATTATCTTATTATTATTCTACAAATTAGGCACTTATCGCGCGTATTGAATTTCTTCAAACTCTATTAAAAGCGATGAAAGGGATTGAAGAATGATTGAAGAGTGAAGTAAAAGTGACATTTAGTACGTTTCTTTCAATTATTATATTATTAGCCAAATGACCAATTTCACTTGATCAAGGCGCAACAGGGGCTTTTTCTCTTTCCCTCGAGAGAGATTTCTTCAACCCTTCCTAATTATAGGAGGTATCATGGACAGAAATTATAACAAGTTTCTACACTTCTTTCTATTCTATTCTCTGTGAATTTAAAACGGAAAATATTAATCTTTTCTGTTTTCTCTTATTGTAAGAATTCATTGCTTTATCTAATTAAGTAAATTAATATGCTCATCTCTTTTTATTTTAGAACAATATCTAGAGTGACAGAATACGTACATTTACTCCAAAAAAATTTGCACGGTTGCATATCATATTTTGCATTCTCAGTTTGTCCGATTATAGCGATATGTGTAATATGCAAAAATGTATGGAAATTTTTATTGATTGTCATAACAACCTAGCTGTGAAAAATCGCGAATGTCGGACATAGGATTTGTTTACACAACGATATTTCAACGAACTGCAGAGATAAATTTTCACAAAATGTTTACAGCATTACCGTCGGAAAAGATACTCGACGAATCTCAAAGTCACAAAACTGCGCACTACTACCGTTCGTAATATCTTGATAGGTCAATAGCATATTGGCAGTAATTTGACCAGAGATCGGAACAAGTTGGCGAGAATGTCGGAAGTGATTTCGCTGCCGCGTTACTTCCGCTGCGTTTCGACGTTGCTAGGTCATTGGGTCAAATCAACGGATATTCGCAATAAAACGAAATTGCACGCATCGCCTGCGTATACAATGAACATTCGCCAATCGTTTTCATTTACAGTCCGTGAATTTTTCTTTGTTTTACAAAGGAAAACTTTATAATAGTACTTTACAATACTATTCTTTGAATGCGATGAATATTGAAATCCCACGTTGCTTGTGAGGAAATTTCTCAAATTGTTCATGCTATGCTAACTTTCAAGGATTTTCTGATGTAGTAGTATATATTTCACATAGGCATTTATTTAATAAAATTTCTATAATTAATCAATGGCTTTTAAATCTTTTTCCAAAAATCTATAAAAAAAATAGAAAAACGTAAAAGACATATTTGAAAGATTAAATTACACTAAAATTTTTTCAATATATAGGAACGTTTTAAAATGAGTTAAAGTTAAACGAATAAGAGCTCTTTTGAGATAAAAATCTAAAAATGGTACAAAAAAACCCGAAGCGGAAGACGCGCATCGAAAATCTAGGTGAGAGGAACTTACGGCGCACACTGTTCCTTACATATGTGTATATCTGTGTGTGCGCACGGAAACAGCGAGGGAGAGTTTAAATTTGCATCAAGAATACTCGAAACGAGAACAGAATCTATCTTGCGCGACGTCGAACCTGGGCTACTCAGGTGAATAATTGACGGGAACGTAAATTTGCAAAACTTGGTCCGCAATAACTTTACGTTTAGTGTTACTCGACAACGTGGAATAGCATAAGTAATAAGACTTTCCTAGCTGGTTTCTTTTCTTTTCAAAGGGAGCCAACATTTTTACCGTAGCATTTACGTAGATAATACTGCATGCATTACATAAATAAATTTACATAGTTTCTATATAGAATTGAAATTAAAATTGCATAATTTAATACAATTTCCTTCCTGTATTTCTGCTCGTATCAAATTATAGATTCTATAATTGCAAATCGATTTTTAATTATTTTTATATATTTTTTAAATAGAATATAACTGCGATAACAAAAAGAAATACATAGAAAATGAAATTGAATGTTATTGCTTCAGCAATTTTTCTATTTTCGACTTTGAACACAATATAAAAAGGTAATCTTATTTATTGAGGTTTCTTTTTCCGTATGAAAGTTCTTGACCTCTCGTAAAAGCTGTTCAATAATAGATAAAGATATAACGGTATCGTTCAATTTCTACTGATCAGGTAATCTTTTTCAACCATCTATTTTAAGATTTGTGTCCTAATGTGTACATTTGATTTAAAATTTTATAACGATATTGAAATATAAGTTTGTATTTTCTTAAAATAGTAACGCGATGAGGCAATAACATCAAGATGAAGTTTGCCGACGAGATTAACTCATTTTGAGAACGCATGTCGGGAATATGCATGATTGAAAATTTTATGAAAATATATATCACGAAGTACCGCGATAATTGGAAGTGACCATTTACCTGCGCTTGCAAAAATTTGCTAACATAAAAATTTCGTTTCACAGATATTTATAATAATAAAAATTACAATGCTGTGACGCTAAAAATGCCTACAATTAACTCGAACGCGATCAGTATACATGCAAAAAGCGGTGGTGCTTGTAGCGAAACGTGTGTATAAAATTATCTGACTTCACTATTTTATCTTTACCGAGATACATTCTTCGATCGTATTTAAAAGTTTTTCCAGCGTTTTTTTTTTGTTTTATTTGTATCATACATTTATAATAATATTACGCAATATGGATAAAATTGTAATTAGTAAATGTATCAATTATAAATGGTATACTAATTATAACTGGCAAATATAAAATATAAGTTAATTTAAATTAATTTTACGCGATAATCATTATTTTCACATAATATTGTTACGTCCAGGGATCAAACTCACACTTTTACACGCTTGCCTCCGTGCACACACGTTCGCGGACAAACAAAAGAGACACCTTTAATTAACAGAAAACGCTTAATGGGGATGAACAGCGAATACAGCTTAATTGCACAGAACAGATCAGAGTATGTCCGTACGTACACGACGAGTCGTCTCACAATCAGAATCTAACACGGAGAATGGCGATCGTTTGACAACGCATAGCGCGTCATCGGGGAAACAAGCTCTTCAGATTCGTCTCGCGCGTAACAATGGCCACAGTTCAATATTTATTTATAGTAGGACAAAAAAGAAAAATGATGAAAGAATTATATAATTAACGATAATCTTATTTTTAAAAAGTTTTTTGTTATAAATTTATACCTGGAAATATTAATGAAATAACAGTATTTTAATAAATATCATTTATTCAATTTGCAATTTCATTTGCTGCAATATGTTTATTCAGTGGCAGTTTATGAAATGTTATATTTGTAAGAAGCAAAAGTTATTTAATTATATATTCGTAAAACACGATATATTGATTTATTAATGCAATATTTTTCTCGCAAAAGACTATAAGAGGCAAAAGGCAGAAAAAAGATAGACTAGTGATGCTATCATTGAAATCATTGAGGCGGTCATCCTCCAATTTGACATAAATTCTTTTTTAGATCCTATCTATACTATTTTTGATTCCACAGAAGTGCAAATAAGTCGAAGGGTGAATGAAAACATGAAACTGGAATCAAAAGCGATTCGACGGAAGTCTAAATGTGAGGACAATATATTGATGAAATACAAATTCAAAACAGATATGTACCCATCAAGTCTTTTACAAAAATTTGCGTTACTCGAGTTCTACTAAAATAATAATCATTCAGAGAAACAATAATCAACTTGTACAAATGTATATCTATTTAATAAATAATACATTATAATTTTATAGCTAATTATACATATATATATATATATATATATATTAAATGAAGTTTGTCTATGCATATTTTTGTACACAAGTAAAATGCTAAGAAACTTGTATAGACTATCAAATTTAATTTGCGAAATGTCTTTTTATTGACATTATTGCATGTTTTTTTCAACACGCAATACCGCAGTGTCTCCGCAGCGAACATAAATTGAGATAGTTTCTCTGTACTTTTTCCTTGAACTCGTTGCAATAGTCTGTGAAACCTCGAAATAGACGATAGAAACGCATATATAACACCATTGCTATAGCTGCGTCGTAAAATCGGTCCGGCGCGCCCTTCCCCCTTGAAATTTTCAGTACCCCACACCAATCTTATCTAATAAAAAAGGAAAGTACACATTTCTTAAAAATGTCGACATTTAATGTCTTCTAAAAATGATATCATAGCATAGTTTCACGAAATATCCTGAAGAAATATTTTTATAAGATAAAATTTTAAATAATTCATAACTATAAATATATAAAAATGTTGCACCTATCGATAAAAATTATTTATATAATAAACCGAATATATAAACAATTTAGAGAAGAAAGAACGTAAACTGAAATAAACTTTGTGGCGCACACCACAATAGGAATCAAATATGGCAGCTGTATGTTAAAATATGCATTCGTTGTATTACCTACTAGACTCGACCCTAAAACTTGAAAATTGCAAAAGATCACGACCGGATTTATTATTAAAGCAATCGTACACGTGAATCAAATTTAAGGATAAATAAATGCAAAAGATATTCGTATTTGATTTAATATTAATGTAATTTTTATGTGCGCATATTTTCAAAATTCTTATAAATATTATATAAAATATGTATAAAAGGAAGATTTATCTCTTGAACGCGTATTCAATCAAATTTTTTAATTCCTAGTTTAAAAAATATATCCTTATGATATATTCGTCACTAATTTCCAAACGTATTCGGTATTTGAAGTAATACCTAAGGAATAGACAATAGTAAAGATGTCTTGAAAATACGAATCACATATTACGAAGGAAATATGTGGTTTATATTTTGTAATAGAATATTTAGAATTTTATATTGAAAGAGAAGATTTTCTTAAGGTCGCAATGACCCTGAGAAATAGCCAGATTGCTTATCCACATTTACGATCAGCGGCATGTATCGCAATTACATTAGTTGCGACAACTTAATTGTAGTAAACCAGTGACTGTATCACGTTACAATCGAGCGCACAGATCTACGTGAACGCGTGATTTCGATCACGTCTTATCAACTTTCTACGATCCGTACAAGTTTCGCTGGCGTTTCAATGTGCTTCTCAGACAGCCTTGACGGCGGTCGACGTTGAGGAGAATTCGCGTCTCGACGCACATTAAGAAGAACGAAGCGAACGACAACACGCGATTCGCGCGTCTTGGCGATAAATCATCCGTAATCATTGCAGTTTTACGACGGGGGATAGGGGGTACTGCGGAGAGGTACTGCGTGCCGTTCCCGATAAAGCGCGAGAAGCCTTCGGGAAAAGTCTTTGCGAGGGGACGACGTCGCGTGCGACGAAAATCCCTGTACCATGAAAAGCGACGAATTTAGAAGCTCGCGGTATGCTTGAATCGATCGAAATCGAGCGGAATGCGGCACGAAACGCTGAAACATCTATAATACTTCACATTTTTTTAAATCGAAAAAAATTGTAATTGTAAATAAAGTCACGACTTATATTTTACAATCTGCGTTAATTAGACGTGCAAATTTTAGGAGCATTTTCGGATAAATTTTATATCAATAAACTATTAAGAGGGACAAAATCTGTTCAAAATTATTAGATAGAAATTGAAAACAGGAGTAGTGGCATAAAGATTTTATCGTTAGGATATTCTCTGAAAAATCCTTCTATCTAACGAAAGGCATGTTAAATCGATACTCAAAATGTACCTGTCGGTCTTCTCGAAGGTCTCGTTTATTGTTGATTCTTTTCCGCGACGATGATTGGTTCTCTCGCTCCGTTAATTTCGTGAGCAGCTGTCATTGCATATTTTGATAGTTATATGTATTGAGGTTGATATATTAATAGTAAAAAGTAAAAAATGTTAAGCGTGCAAAGCGCGCGTCTGTAATGCTAGTATATTAAAATTTGCTCGACATGTTTACGAGTTGTTTTACTACTAAATCTTTTTATATACTTATATGCGCGTATTGATGAATCCATATTTAAAAATTAATAAAAAGAGATTTTCAAATCTAAAGACAATGCAGCATGTGAGATTTACTTCAGATTTACTTCAAATACGATTTTATGTTTAAAGCTGACAATTTTATAAGGACTTAATTCATATTGACTGTTAAACGATTGGAAAATATTAGTAATAATAACATTTTCTTTGACCTAGAATGAATCCTATTGTATAGAGCGATTACGGTATTTGGAATTCTATCGCGCGCATTTATTTTGCTCTGTCGACGCACTACGACGCCACGCGCCGGTTTCTATACCCTCTTTATGGTCATGATATATTAAATCGAGCACGAGCGTTTTGCAGAGAAGATCTGCACTCGAATTGGGACGCCCGCCGTTTCGATTTCTGCAATCCGCAGACGTGTGGCTCCGCGTCGTAATAATGCGCCGGATACAAAAGGAAGTGGCAGCGTTTTCGGTGCCGGAGCTTCGCTATGCAATCGACTTTACCTCGTGACTTAATATCATTTTAATATCATTTTTGAGCTTTTCCACTTCGCACGATGGAAAATTGTGTCGCGATGGTGGACATCTGATAGAAGTTTAAAATCAAATATACATCGCACCAAAATTGTTGAAAAAATAGTGACCATCTTTATTATCATTTATTAGATAGAGAATCTTTGTGAGATCTCAAATGTTTTATTATTTTTTTATGTAAATTGTAAAAATGAAAAAAAAAGAGTAAAGCATATGAACATTTTATTTTACATATAATATTTTGTTTGTTGAAAAATATTTAAGTGAGGAAAATATAACATTCTAAGTAGAGATTTCAAGACTTTTATGTGACTATGGGATGATTATTTTTATGTAAATAACATTAAATATTTGTTTAAAGAAAATTTTGAAAAGTGATCATATTATATATAAAAGAAATAGTACCTATTTTGCTTAGATTATTAACATGGAGGTCGAGCAATTATTCGAAGTAATTTAACGTAGGTAATGAAAGGTTATTACCTACGTCAGAAATTCATTTATTCATATATACGTATATAATATGTACATAATGAGATAATCTGGCAAAAATGAAATGGTTAATTTCATAATCTCGTGAAGAACTTAATGCTCATCAAATATGTACAATCCGTCGCTACAGTGATGTATATCATCCCTTTTCCCTGTTCCCAAGTTTCGAGCAATAATTCATGCAAAGAATATATATAGCATTCTCCAAATTAAGCAACATATATCATACGATGTCAGATTTCATACGAGTAATGTTTCCGCTTTAATGTTGAATAATAACGCTTTTATTATTATATGCAATTTTCTCTATTCTTTCAGCACTGTTGACTTTATTTAATATTAGGAAATTTAATCAATTATCTCTAATTAATTATCTATAAATCAAAATCATATACGTATAAGCACGGATAAGAAAATGTATGCAGTGACATCTAAGATGGCTGAAAGTAATAATATAGTTATAGTTATTCAAGTTATAGCAGATTCAAGAATTTTTATTTGTTACTAAAACTTTATGATTAGGTACAATATATTTTTCTCAATTATACGAAAATTTGATTTTGCGCATCAACCTTTAGATATCGAGAACAATTCATTCGCAGAAGTGTCACAAACTATTATCATTTCAAGTCTTGATATCAGAGAGACTTGACTACTTAGCTGCGGTCGCCGCCGGACTTGTCCAGCGCAACGTAAAAACTCAGGCTATTGTATGTTAAGACTTTAAGCGCATGCAAGTATACTGGTTGCACCTTGACCCGATCTAACTTCGGTCGCGAGAATTACTCGCGTGCGAATCAAGATTAAGTAAGGTCGGCCTGACCTTACTTGCTGTCGACCATCAGACACGATCACGTACGTAATCGTTTTCTGAAGAGGTAGAACTTGTCGTCTTTCTTAACAATCAGCGATTGATAAAACTCGCGCATGTTTTTTTCGTATGATGAATAGCGGGATTAGTACATGGCAACCACATTGATACGGTTGAAATACTTCTTAAAATAATTGTATATAAACCTTAATTCAATTTATAAACCTTCTTATTTTTATATATTTTACATATATTTGTTACACAAAATTTTAAAACTATCGTAATTATATTATTGACGATATTGCTTAAAATGTAATATTTAGTTTCAAGCTTTTGCATTCTATTTCGTAGTTTAACTTTCTGAAAAATGTAACATTTTATAACATTTTGTAAAACAAATTTTCTAGAAAATACATATCATTTATCACACCGTTAAAAAAATTTCAAACACAATAACTATAATTAATGGACTTCTAATTAACTGCGATTTGGAAATGATGTTCATTATTATTGCATTTGCAAACGTTAAACTTCAACGTTCAATTTTAGTGTTATCGTATATCAGTGAAAACGCGATATCATATAATGATATTGTCGCTGCTATGAATTGAAATGTCGCATCATACTTGTGTACTCTGATCAAGCGAGATAGATAACTCATATAAACGATTGTTAAAACTATGAAATAACGATTATCTTTTTCGTGATAGTGACAAAAGGATTAACACTATCTGGCTTTTTGCGCGGCAATTTTGTGTGGAAGCTATAAATGTGCTTTCTTTGTGTGATCTCTTTTAATTGCAATTAAGAAATTACATATCTTCGATCGATCTATCCCTTCAGAATGTCCGAATTCGTTTCATAAGCAAATCAAACGCAACTCATTACCTGTATTCATTTCATAGTTTTTTAACAATTACATTTCTTTGTAATTGTTCTTGATATTTAATTTCTAAGTATTGTTTATGCGTGATATTGTCATAGATTATGTGTTCTTTTAGTTATCAGATTTTTGATCAATTCAGAGTATATATTATGAAATCAATTTTCCTTCGAAGAAAATGTGGTTGTAAAGTGGATAGAAAGTTAATATAAAATACCTCACAATCCCCTAAGACAATGTAATATTCAGCGCTGAGAGAGGAGAAAAATCTTTTCTTTTATAAAACCGCGGCACAGTGTATATCTATTTCTTGGTAAAACTTGTTGCAAATTTCAAGCAATAAGATTCAAATAAAATATTTTTTGTCGAGGCTTGCGCATTTTTTTCTCAAAATTAAGAACAATGTTGTTGATGTAGAAGCACGTTATAAATTATTAATATCTTAATATTTTTATTGATGATTTTCTAACACTGCGGACATTAATTATATATTTAGCATTTATTCATAATGAAGTAACGTTTATATAAGACGACAGTTTTACTCATTAATTTGATTTATTTTCGGGTAAAATGCTCCGAAGTTTAAAGTTCATACAATGTTGTGCCGCGCAAGAGCGACCACAATCATAAAAAAAAGGTAAACTCATCAAGAGATTACTTTAGCAAGTTGGTGTATTTTGTGTTTGTTTAAATCACAGTAAATTATCTGATTTACTATATTAACGTTGGAAACGCGAAGTCAGGTTTTCGTGACTAATGGAACTCAATATTTTTTCAGCGAAATGCTAGATATTTTTATGTAATAAATTTTCCACGTATTAAGTACTAAGGATTTACTTGAGAAAAACTATATGACGAGTTCAATTATTAGATAATATGTATTTCCTAAAGAATAAGATAGTACTACATAATTTGTCGTACTTGTTTATGTATCCTGACTTGACACGATATTTCATATTAAGACTACAAATGTGTTCGCGAGATTGCCGGCTAAAGTATCACGCAACTTTTTCAATAATGCGGTGAATTAAGCCTTGTTCATACCTTAGATTTTGTAACATTGCCCGATTGTCTTGACGCTTATTGCTGTAGCTTTGTCGGGATTTATCTTAGAGCTTGTTATTTTCGTGGAATCCAATATGCATTACAGAGTGACGCATCGCGCATCGTAACGACAAATTCGCGGATGCGTGTATAGTATTTCTCTTTAAAAATCCCAAAATATGATTGTTGCCGAAATCAAGTATATATTTGTCCTAAAAATTACATTGAGATTGAAGATATAGGGTTGATATATTTTTCTTTATATGTATTTATTATGTAATATATTTTCTGTCACGCTGAGTAAGATAATATTACCTTCTTTGTTTTTATTATAAATAAATTTTGTTAAAAATAGCTCTTTTATTATATTATTTTAAACAACTTTAAGTTTACACGAAATCTTACTTAATTTTAATATATATAATTTATATATTTTAGAATGTTTTTAAATATGTATTTTTCTTTAACCTTTTTTCAATTAATCATATTTTCTTACTGTATTATTCTATGCAAAAAAATCTTGTGAAATGCTTGTAACAAAACTGCTTAGTAATCCATCTCATTCGAAAGGAATAGAATTTGTGTGTGTGTGTGTGTGTGTTTTATCGAAACACGTGTGTCTAGAATTGAAAAGGGCAACTGGCTATCACAGGCCATAAATTCGTTTTCAGATTTACAAGAGGATTACAATGGAAGTCGTTGTAGATTAATGGCTCGTACAAACACAGATTAGTGACATGTACGAAAATTTCTCTGCTCGGCAATGACTGCCTTAAGAAATTCTGAAAGACGTTCTATTTTATCTTATGCATGCCGAGTAATGGCAAAAGAAGAAGGCTAGAAAATCTAACAGCTACGTTGGATACTTTTATCGCGGACAGCGTCACTAATGGATTGGTATCATGTTCTGCCATTTGCCCATAAAGCGTTAGTGTCGGATGGATATTCGCGCGCACATTATTTCTACGTTAACTACGCGAGAATAAGATTTATGTCTTTAGCAGTATCTAGAATATTTTGCATAAAAGATATTAACTGTGTTGACAAGACATTTGGCCGATATTCATAATCAATTCTTATATTTAATATCTAATATTATTTAAGACGGTCTTGAAAAAAGAATCGACTTTGAATATTTGTCACCATTTTAATTTAGAACAAAAAATTTTCACGACATAAATAATATTGTGTACGATATATATATATATATATATATATATACAATAAGTAAATACATCTTGAACCACAGGGTTGCGAACGATTGCGCGCGGCTCCTAATTTACCGGGAGATATTGCGGTCGCCGCGCAGCGGGGCGCGATCGTGTATTGCGCGGGAAGCTGCGGGCCTCGTAAAGATCCATACAGCCTGCCCTGAAAATAAAAAGGGAAAATGCCGCCGGGCGCGCGAGGTGGTATTACAGGAATCGGAGAGAGAAAATCGATGATATACGGCCGCGCACGACTTAACCCAATTTTTTCACCACCCGTTATCTACGAAATTTATCGGTGAGATAAAGGCCCTTCGCGACCGCGCGCGCGGAGGCGCGCGTGTGCGCGTGCGTGCGCCCATCCGCCTTGTTCATCCTCCCGTCCCTTCTTATGGAACGAGCTGAGGGGCCCTCCGCGCTCTTCTGCGGGCGGGTTCGCTCTGAGAGTGGACGATCGAGCCGAGGGACAGAACGACACCGACCTAATGAGGGAAAATCTGGTATGGCTAACCTTTGAGTGCCTGCGGCCGCGCGCGTCCGCTGGACGTTTTACCACGCGATACATTAACGGCTGGG
>NW_012026784.1:4107493-4134947 GCF_000956235.1 Wasmannia auropunctata
TAGCCCGTACGAAACGCGGAAGCTTTCGATTACATCGCAGCACTTGTAATATTGCAAAGTACGGCGCGCAAAGATATAGGTGGATGTTCCAACATTGCTGCGGATGTTGCAGCAACATTGCACGACGTACGTATTAGCGGTATTGCAATCTTTCCGCGATAGTATTTCCGCGAGCCTTCCGCGCCGCACGGCGCGGTGCAGTACGAGTCTCTTGTTTGGAGGATCTACGCCGTTATTTATGCAATCGCGGACCGCGCTGTACTGTGTGTGCGATATATATATATATATATATATATATATATATATATATATATATACATACATATATCTATAAACTTTGTATAAAATTTTCAAAAAAAATTTTAATTTTAATTTTCTAATAGTGTTTCATATGAAACATATATTTATTCCTCTTCAAGTATATTTTTCTTTCTAAAAGGAAGTAGTAGTACTGAAAAAGACTAAACTATACGAGATATTCTACAAGAATAAATAATAAATCACGAAATGAATTCTCCTTTATCATCAAGATAGCTAGCGAATATGTCAGTTGCGGTATGGCGCATTGCTCGAAGGCAATAGACCCTTTCAAAGCAAGACAAGAAATATTCTTGTGCCGTTGCCTCGTTACTTCTTTGATTCTTTGAATACTCTTTGTTCGTCTTGAAATTTATTTCACGCTCGAAAGTTGCTCGACGCGATGGCGTCGGAGTTTTGAACCGCTATCCATCTGTAATCTAAATCTTTTTAATGCGTTTCATCGATCCGCCTGGTCCGAAGTGGTTCAGCGAATTTCGATTCTCCTCGTCGTATCATTCGTCTCAATTAACTTCTTCCCGGGAGCGTAGTAGCATTAATTGGTCTGAAATCGTCCGCCGTAGTTCCGCAATTTTTCTACACTCTGTCTCTGTTTCTCTTTCTCTCTCCCTTCTTCTCTCTCTCTTTTTCTTCTTTTCGAAAATAAAACTCTTTGATACGGTAACACATAAAAACACATTACCGGACGTAATTAAAATAGAACTAGCACAAAAATAAAACACACATTGCAACTCTAAATAGAAAAAAGAGATATCGTATTTCACATCTTAATTTTTGTCCTTAATAAATTCTTGTAATTTATTCATATATAAAATACTTAATAAATGGTAAACTACATATATTATATCGCGTGAAAGTAACATGCGTCGTAAAGTTTAATTATAACTACGTCGACAATCTGCTCGATCGATCGCAAGATTACATGCAACCATTTTAATTTGTCGTCTTGTCTGACTTTAGTGTATTTTCAAATATTTCTTTTTATTTTCTTAAGATTATTTCTTTCAAGTTATTTCTTGAAAACAATTTTTTACTTTTTTATATGTTTATAATATGTATTTGATATATTACAAATGTATTTTTGTATATATTTGTGCAAAAATATTGTACAAAAATATATATTATTTTTTCAATTTATTACTAGTGCAAACTTTGTCAGTAGAAAAGTAGTAATTTAATAAGTCTAGGATAGACTGATTTTTTTATTTATTTACTTCCCCATTTATTTACTTCCTCTCTCTCTCTCTCTCTCTCTCTCTCTCTCTCTCTCTCTCTCTCTCTCTCTATGTGTTTCTAGCTTGCATTTTTTCCATCTCGATCCAATATCCAAGTGAAGGATACGGCTTTACAGAAAAAAGGAAAGATGTCGGTTGCATTTCATTGGCCTCTAAGTAGAAAAGTCCATTAAAAGCATCCCCGATTTGCAACCATGACTTGCATCGGCATTTACGTGGGTGGCGCAACGTCACTACTGTGAAAGGAACGACCACATTCGTTCCATTACGAATATTTTTCATCATTTTACAGAGCTTTTCCAATGTGAACGATTGATCTAAACATTACGCCGCCGGTGCGAGCATAACTCGGATTAGAGCAAGGCAAACTTTTATAATCATACTTGAAAGAATTAAATCAGTTTTGTAAATAGTGATGATGATAAATAATTAATAGAGAATATAATAATGAAAGATAAATAAATACATTTTCTTGTATACTATATTCTTAATCAGGTCTATAACGAAACACATTAAAAACAAAATACAAAGTTAAGCGTGGCTGTCAATTATCAGTCTTTATATACATTTCTGCACCAGTAATTTTCAGGATTAATACAAAATTAATATTATTTAAGTACGTAGCAATCTAACTTTTAAACGAAAATTTAAAGTTAACCAGCGACAATCGGTTTAAGATAAGTAACAAATAATAAAGGGAAAAAAGCCAAATTTAACTGAGACTAGATGTTGATTGTCCAATAATATTATTAAGCTCGAGAATTAATTTCGCGTATTTTCGCAAGGGGAAATAAACGACACTGGTACTTTGAATGAGAATTCTTTTACACTTTATTAGCGCGACTTCTTACAGAGAGGATTTCCGCGGAAACACGGTCAGAGCACGTCCGTTCCAAAAGACAGCTTGTCTCAAAATCTATGGTAACAGTTTAACAAAACGACAATAATTTGTAGTCTAGCCAGTCTGGGCAACGCGCTTTGCAACTACTTCGATAACTCGCTTTGGCTTGCCAAAAGTTTGAGATCGCGACTCGGGTCACTCGGACACAACACTGCTCTCCCTCTTCGAGATTGTCATCCCGACAATCTGGGTTTCAAAAAATGTTTTTTTTTCTTCAGATTTTGGAGCTCTCAGACAGTCTCTTGCTCTACCTCTTAACATCAGGTTACCGAGCACACCGTCTTTTCCGAGCTCCAATCTTATTGAATCTCCGGATCCTTCTTCCAACGTTTGAATCTCATTCCCCAGGAAGCTTGGTCAGACCTCCTAGCGAAAAGAATGAGTACCCCCCCTCTATCGTTTACGGAAAGACAATTCTCTTAACTCTTGAATCTTTTGCGACGTCTTCAGACAAGAGGGGAGGGAGATGTATCAACCGGGGATTCTTTTGTCTTTAAAGACTCTCCCGAGAATCGTGTGCATATTCTTTTTGCGGAGTATTTATAAGCGCCGTGGTTCGTGGCGTTTGTTCTTGATTCCGAAAGGATATAGCTTGTCGTGCTCGTCCGATTCCGATTGATCCTCCAAAAATGTTATGCTCGCGGACATAATTTTGTGCACACTTAAGGAAAAACACAACAGGGATAATATTACCACGTGAATTGTAATACGAACACGACTTAATACAGAACAGTACATTACAATATTCTGTGCACGGAAAATACGATTTAGTAGCTTCGAAACAACTTCCTAATAAAACCGTTTACGTATTTCCACGACGACTCCTTGACAGCGGATGATCTTCACATATCGCCTCTCGCGTCTAACGTCAGCGGTTGACGACTAAAGTCTCGCTGAGCGATATTCAAAGTACGGCGCAACAATATTCTTCATTTTTAAATAAATTTTAGCTATCGTAAACTATGCACCGATTACTGTCAATCTTTTTAAGAATGCAATCATAAAGCTGAAACATTACTACAAATTAAATTGATCGTTGATGGATATAGCTGAAATTTAAAGATTAAAATTTATAATTTAAACATCTAGCCTCGACCGAATTTGGCTCTTTCCTCTTTATTGTTTGTTGTGCACATATATCGGCTTTGTTATTATAATAATAATTACTATAAAGTTCAATGATTATAAATTCTGGCGGATTGCTGCGCTGGCATTTTGAAGGTACTTACGTACGCCTCAGGATAATGTTACTATTGCCCGCGCAATAACTTTATAGTACGAATTATTAATTAATAAATACGTAAAGCTCGGAGGTGTTATAGCTGCAATGCTGTTAGCATTGGTAGCAATTAGGGTTCATTGCATCGAAATTTATCGCTTACAACACTGCGAAAATGTATTCTCATGTTTAATGCATAACAAATGTTCGCGGCCAATCTTTGTCTCTCTCTCTCTCTCTCTCTCTCTCACTCTCTCTGTGTGTGTGTGTGTGTGTGTGGGTGTGTGTGTGTCCCGAAGAAATGATGATTCGTCTACTCACCGATGGCACGAGTATCGATCACACAAAATGATTAAGTATAAATGTAACTGAAGATTGCAAAATCTTGTTGCAAGATCGCATTACATCTCGTGCATTGCCAAACAAAAGCATATAAATGCAATCTATAATTGAAAATAATCACATTTATTGATATGAGAAGGAAATTAAGTTAGAGAGAGAGAGAGAGAGAGAGAGAGAGAGAGAGAGAGAGAGAGAATATATAAAACGTACTATTTCTATAAACATATTTTTCTCTACGTACAATATTGTAGAAAATTTTATTTAAAACATTTGCGCTCAGGCATATACCGTTAGGAATTCTATTACTCTGTATCCTTGTTTACGCGAGCCGGAAGGAAATATTTGCAATGTGACGATAAAGCATTGCGACGTGACTACCGGTAATTAATTACCAACCAGCGACGAAAAACGATCTATCACCTGAAGTTTGTAATTACAATAAACCACGGTTATTTCGCGATTCTAAACGAATTTACGGCAATAAATTGGAGACCTTGTCTTTTACTGTAAAACTTTCTAACTGAAAATAATAAGTTTTAAAGAAAAATAAATAGTTTTTATATCTTTCAACTTTCAAGTTTGTATACACCCTCGTAGAAATTTCATAAATTTTTTTATCAATCACTAAAGTTACATTAACTTCTGTCTAGTAACTGATATAAATCTCTTTGAATCTTCAACCAAGATGTAACGTTTTGCCTGTGTACAAAAGATGCGCAAAATCTGACTTATTTACTGAACAAAAACGAGATAATGGACTTCAATTAATTAATCAGCAAGCCTGTTCATGAAATTGGCAGTTTAGCTCTAGTAATATTTTGTAAATGAAACTCTAGCAAGTTCTTGTCCATTTTCGACGGAGTATTGTTATAACTAATGAGAATAGTAATGACAGTAATTGAATGAGTGTCTAGGAAAACTGCATATATTCCTACCAAGGCACATATATGTATATGTATGTATATACATTCATAAATTCTGTATTTATGTATGTTTATGTATGTATATTTACTACATTTGATAATTTGTCATTTAAACAGTAGATAATATATCTAAAACAAACAGCTCCAATTCTAATAAGATCTTTTAAGCTTACAATAATAAATTATTTCAATGAGTAAATATTTCTTTTCTTTTTAATTTTAGTACGTTTCTCTAATATTTATGATATAAATTTATTTTTGTTTGTCGAATAAGTGCACCTATAAAATCTCTGCATTAACGCGCGACTAAATCTCATTGAGAATTCTCGTTCTGATAGTAAGAAAGAGGACAGTTGGAGGAAAGGGGGAACAGAGAGAGAGAGAGAGAGAGAGAGAGAGAGAGAGAGAGAGAGATCGACGATGTTACAAGGAGGCACTTTTGATCGAGTATCCTCTCGAAAGCACTCCGTAGAGTCGTTGAAAGCTTCTACCAGCTCGTGTTGTGGATGTTGCAGGCACACCCGGTACATTACACACATACAGACAGACGCACATATCTATATATATAGGAACAATATATACTATTTCACAATGCATTGAATGCAACAGGATCTACTTCAGAGATCATACGCTCGGAAGAGTGCATCCGACTCCCTGTGAGAGAACCTGGAAAAGAATGGGAACGACGGATAGAAATACAGCCTCGAGAGAAGAAGGAGATTTGGACAAGTTCATATTTATTACTTAACTTATTTCCTTCTCGAGCTTTGATATACGATGTTCATTAATGACATTCGACGCGAAAGATATATATATATTTTTTAATTACGTTAGTAATCTGTAATTTTTTCTTTTTTTCGGTTTTATAATAATATGTTTAAGGTTTTGACGGGGAAATTTGAATTGTTCTATAGATTTATTGATTTGTCTTGTGTGATAATAACACATGATATTATATATGTATACATAGTCTGCCCCAAAAGTAATGAAACTAAGTCTGGAAAAACCATTTTATTGAAAATATACGCTTAATATTTTTCAAAGTAAAATTCTTGAGCGTCAATACACCAGCGTTCTAGCGTTACTAACACTCTTCGTAGCAGCGCAAGAAGTTTTGACCGGACATGCCTTCCAGAACACTCATCGCGGTTGCTTAGACCTTTTTAATCCCAAAACAGTGTCGGACATTTTTGAGACGATTAAAGGATCCAAGCAGCCGCGACGAGTGTTCTGGAAGGCATGTCCGGTCAAGATTTTTTGCGCTGTTACGAAGAGCAGCAACTGCGCTGGAACCGTTTTTATTGATACTCAAGGATTCTAATTTGAAAAATATATTAAGCGTATTTTCAATAAAACCATTTTTCCAGATTTAATCTCATTACTTTTGAGACCATATATTATATGTAATACCATGTGTTATCATGGTACACAAGTATTAGTGTTATAATTATAATATAACTTAGGTATTATAATAATAATACTTTTATGATTGATGTTTAATTCAATTGCTTAATTTTTTATATTATATGTACATTAATCAAACTCAGCATTGTAAAAACTGATATTATAATTTGAATACGTTCTCATTTGCAATTAATTGTTTGTTAGAGGAAATGGAAAAAAAAGGATCGCCTATGTCTCTATCTTGCGAGCGTAATTTCCGATTTTATTTCAATTTTATTCACTGATGCATGCATTGTAAAATTTAAACGTAAAGCTTTTGTCACGTAATACATTGTTCAACGGTCGTTTGTCATACCACAACGATGTTGACTGCACGAGCATTGTTAGCGAATGAATATCTGTGTGCTTTAGCCAGATCGTTAGACGTTTTCGTTCAAGATTTAAAAGATACCTCGAATCGGTGAAATAACGATCGTGTCCTCGTTCGATGTCACAGCTCGTCTTACATCGCTCTCAAATTCCAGCGTCGCGATATTACGACTACCAAGGATACAGTACTTTTAAATTTTATGAATTTTTCTCGCACATCCATGCCGCATTAAATGGGCGTTTTCGAAACTGAAATATCACCATCTAATCACCTATCACTCAACCGCGAAATAAACTTTTACGCACTTTTATGTACTTTATCTTACATTAAACGTGATAAAAATTGTTAATAATCGTAATTTATTATTGTATAATATGGATCATTAACATTGGCCACAACAAATTAATGGTGACTGCGCTGCAATAAGCTATTATTAGTCATACATTATGTTAAAAGTTGATATGATTAATTAATTATGGTCGCCACGTACATTGATGTTTTTATTATGTATTTGCATCTAATATGTCAAATAAGAAATTTCTCCTTGGTAGAAAATATGTTTCCCTTCGTTATTTACAAAATATGGGGCTTTTATTGTTATTCGCAAATAAATCAACGCTCGTTCTCTCTCTCTCTCGTTAAACGTTAATTATTTACGACGACTAATTGGATAAGTACGATGAAGCGTAGTTCGCCTTATATTCTTCGTTCTGATCTGCTTTTCACGAGAATGCGTAATAATTATGGATCCGAGCATGCTGTATTCCCGTTGTTAATTCTCTCTTTTAATTTATCGAAGAACTTTAAATGAACTCTGGTGCACGTTGAACAACTTGGGACGCCCATTAGCCAAGTAATGTAGATTTATACAGAAAGAAAGATAAAAAAAGAAAGATAGATATCTGTCCTATTATGAAACATTTCATTATGTTTACAATATAAATGTTATAATATTAAAAAAATTTGTATTTACAGTATAAATGTAATATTGAAAAAATTCACATTGATACAAAACCGCAATTGTTTGTAGAGTTAGAATGAAAAGAAATGTGATAGATAAATATATGTAAGCGCTAAATTGTAAGAGAAAACCGCGAACAAAAGATACTGTCTGATTCAAAGAAAAAAAAACGAGATGAGGAGTAAAATATTGTTTTCGTGTCATGTTTTATTATTCAGGAGAATAATACCTCGTTCTTTCTTCTTTCTATTCGCAGCTGACAGCAGTTTTCTACTAGCAAATGCTCAGATCGTCGACTTCCCGATCGTCTATTGCAACGAGAGCTTCGTCAAGATCTCCGGCTACAATCGTGCCGAGGTACGTTATTTTATTTGATATTGATATTTGCGCTTTCTACAATCTTTTCGTCGATATATCACTTCTATAGCACTTGCGTATAATTTGTATTTACGTGACACGATCGTATATACATATAATGCATGAAATGTATTTTACATATCAAATTTACGTATTGTGTGGTAATGTTAATTAATTAATTAGTTTATTACATATTTTGCCAAGCATCAAATTTATTTAACTTGTCATATATTCATTTAATTTATTAGATACAATGGACCGCCAATTATCTGGACATGGATTGTCTGAATATTGATTTCTTGCAATAATTTCTACATTTAAGTAGAAATATCATATAATAATTTACATATTGCAATTATATTGTCAAGAAAGTCATTTTTTAATTATACCGATTTGTTTTAATAATATATACATTTTCGAAAACTTTACGCGGATAATCGATAATAAGTGTGTTACTATTTTTTAACTTGATTTAATTTTATTATATTTGGAACAAATTATTATTAATATGTATGTTTTTATGCTGTGTGTGTGTTCGCTTTTTCTCTTATTGTTCCTTAAACTACAATTGAAATCATCAGACATTGATATTAATTGTTGCACATTTATGTTGTATCTTTTTGATCTTTTCCTTTGTAAAAATTTGATAAATGTTTACAACATTGTCTATATATTTCAGAATATCCCTCGATATTCACTTGGCGATACCGTAGACAGTGTAGACTATGAGCAATGGCTCGTTTATCCTTTGTCGTCTTTCATCCTTTAGGACGAAAGTGGTGCAAGTGGCGAGCGGATAACGGGATTTAGTGACTAGCGCGTTGATTCATCGACATCGATTTATTATAGTCGTGCAAGGTGAATAAGAGATGGAAGGGCATGTTCGAGAAGTCGAGCGATGGTATCACGTTGGCCAACCTCAACATCGAACTCTCTAATCACTTAGCCAATCAACTCAACAATCTATCCTCTGAATTTAATAATTTTTTGTCTATTTTAAAATATATTATCGAATATTTATTCTTGTTGTTGTTGTAGATAATCTCAAAATTTACACGAAACGTAATAATAATTGGTAAACGGCTAAAATTAAATTATGAATTGTATTATAAACATCAAATGTACATCAATAGAACATCATTATTATTTATTCATAATATTCTAATCCTTCTTTATTTACTGATTATCTTCTTTAGTTTACATCTATATTTGATTGCGATTATTACATATTATTATAATATTTGCAGTTTTAAAGGATTTGCTTGAATATATTTATATCGATATGTATAATAAAGATCGAAAAAAGAAATAATTTTTTAAATGAAAAACAATTATAAATCATAATTTCAGAGGATAAACAGAAAATGCGAGAAATTTCGTTAAATTATAGAAATCGTAAACTAATGATATAAGAAACTCGCAAAAATAACTTCTCACACTTACGTTGAACGTCTTGAATTGTTTGATTCGAATGTGACTCGGCTTTAACTGCGCTTTAGCTCGAAGTGACGACGCGAACATAGTAGCGGAAGTAGTAACCACCTTGTTTCTGTAGACTCCTAGTGTTCCAATCCTATTGTTTGAGGAGATACATGGATTTGGGGTTTGCAAACTCCATTACTAGAAACCGGATTGAGGCTTTCATGAAAGGTTTACAAGCTGAAGAACGAAAGTGAGAACGACGAAGAGTATATACACCGCGCATTCTTAATTTTATTCGAATATCTTGCAGTATGAATATACATACATCGTATTCTTATTTTACATAAAAGATTAAAACAGACATTTAAATGCAAAAATATTTATTAGTTGAATTGGACGGTTATAAGCTCCTTTTGTAATGATTGTCAGTTCTTTTTAAGAAATAATTCTATTTGGCAGCTTGACTTGAAATAAAAATCCGCTGTATTTGTGACCTTTTGCTTGTTAGCTATGGCTCAATTCTGCCTACGTAGCCACGCAATATTATTAAGGAAAATTACGTCTTTAATCCGATTACCTTCAGCAGCCTCAAAGACGTAATCTGGTTAATATATAATCATGCAGTCGTAGAATTCTTTTCTTCATTTAGAAAATTTCCATGTTTTCTTTAAAAATCATGATTCTGCGTTCACGTCGGTCAACAATATATTACGTTCATTTACATGACATTATTTTCCTATTTTTATTCGTCTATTTAAAAGAGTATATCTTTTTTTGTTGTATGGAAAGCATAAAAAAGTGCAACTGACACAATAGACCCGTTACAGTCTACAGGAAATATACGCTATTTCATGCCGTTTTATCGCACATCTGCATGCTACGAACGTTGAAGCAGCAGATACGAGCAAAATATATTTCGATAGCGTTTAAAAGAAATCTTTTTAATATCAGCGTATTGATAAAATTGATGGCGCGTGAATAAATCTCTCACAAATTTCTTTTTTTTTTCTCTATTAAAAATTTTTTTACGCTTTTACGTATTAATTAAGCAGAAATTGTACATTGTTTCTTTAAATGTCTTTTTGCAAGATTGCATGTCCAATTAAAAAATTGTGCACGACGAGTGATGAATTTGATTGGGATCAAAGTTATTTCGTTTCTGTTGCATCTGCGAACCACAAGATTTAAAGGTCAGCACCACGGGATTAATAAATCTGTTTCGAGGTCGAAAAACACGATATCACCTATGCTCGATATCCTGCACGAATGGCATAAGCCGTTTCTCGCTTTCGTCGACATTTGATAACATATCGGGTCAACCTCTATCGACATTATCGATCCATGAGATCGCTATTTAAAGAAACGCTTTATTCACAATAGCTTCTGTTTACAACGTTTAATGTACAATCGAAAGTACTGCATTATGCATTATATGATTTTCATAATATACATAAGTATATAATGTATATGTTATATGTTTTCGTAACATACATATATAAGTTTAAATACAATGACAATGATTTGGAAGATATTAGCTACTTGTGAAAATAATTGATGCGCAAAATTTCCAGTTTGCAACCGTGTTTTGTAATTGTATTTTTAACTGCTTATTTTTACAACGTTTTTTTACAACGTTTGTAAAATCAGCGAACGACCGATAATATGAAATTCAGAAATAAATATACTCTATTTCTGCAAATTCTTAGAAGTTTGCGTATTATTGAATTATAACTTACGATATATCAAAACAACCTCTCGAAGTACTATTAATAGGCAAATTGTTAATTATAAATGGTTAATCAATTTTTTTTTATCATCTAAAACCATGCCGCACATTTATCATCTATTCTGTGTATTTTATAATTACTGCTCTATATTAATAACTTATGTTATACACACATATATGTATATATTTACAATTTTTTTATAAATGAACTATAACAAATACTTCATACGTCTTCTCTGTATTTCCAGGTTATGCAAAAATCATGTCGTTGTGGATTCATGTACGGGGAGCTAACGGACAAGGAAACTATTGCCAGAATCGAGGAATGCCTCGAGGGTCAGATTCACGATCAATTCGAAATCCTGCTGTACAAGAAGACCAGTGAGTCCTTTCACCTTAATAAATCTCCGCATGAAAGCTTAAATGTGATGTTCGTGGCTTTTTATGAATATCGATGGTTTTTCAATGTAGCATTCTCGGTTAGTATTTAATATAGGGATATTAACATAGGGACCATTTGAAAGGATGAAATTGTTTGTTCTCCATTTATTTGAACTGGACAAATTATTGTCACATTATTACAAGAAGATGCAATTTTCTTGGGTTTCGGCAAAATTCGCATTTCGCAGCGAAAACCCGTCGGTGGCGAGTATGTTTTTCTTCATGCGTTTATCACACTGGGTAATTGGATAGCCGTGAAAAAAAGGTAGTTGGGGAGAGGGAGAAAAACTACCCGCGGAATCTCGGCCGGGGGAGTTATTGCGCGAAATTTGCATGCGCGTGTTTATCAGGCCGGCATCTAGTTTCCTATTGCGCCACCGTGCACTTTATGCATTGTGCACGGTGCGGAAACGTTAGAGGTACCCGGCAATCAGCCGAGTCTATGTATTTAATGGAAAACAAAACGTCGCCGCTTAGCGTAAGGGAACCGACGTTTTGCCAACGTAACAATGCCATTGCGTTAATTGGGATGTGTAACAATACATTGCTGGAAACGCGCAATTTATGACTTTTTCATGTAGCTATACATAAGCATGTGAAAAAAGTTTACGCTATTTTCTCTTAAAATATAAAAAAATACAAGTTTGAATTTCTTTTAAATTATAGACAAATACAAAATCATTATCAATTTAATAAGTGTTTATTCTATAAATATTTGACACTTGTCTCATTGTTATTAAAACGAATTAATGAAAATGTTACGTGTGCAATGTATAAATGAAATATAATAGGATAGATAATATTTCTCGAAAATTAAATCATGATTGATCATGATAATTTATGCGCTGTTTCTCGTTTTCTCCCTCTCTCTCTCTCTCTCTCTCTCTCTCTCTCTATCTCTCTCTCCTATCATTATATGAGATATTAGATCATTATTTGCACTTTAAAAATCATAAGTAATCATTGGGAATATATTGCACAAAGAAACATTTTCTTTGTAAAAATTTTTGCTTATAAATTATTAAGCGTAAATTTATAAAACACATTATGGAAGCATACGTGTTACAGTTGCAACAACAATTGCTAACAGCGAAACCGTCGATTCCCGTTTTGCTAAAACGCCTCGAGGCACGAGATGTATCAATGTGCATGCACAATATTTGGAATATCGAAACGTAACTATCTGCATACATCATCGATAAGTTTCGCGTTTCGTTTTGGTCGTTCTGCCATCATGTTGCATTACCTGGCTCCAATATTCACGTGTTATATCTCGCGTTTTGAAAATAAAACTTTCGACGAATATTTGATTATTTTCTCGATAAAGGGAAACGCCTTCTTTTAATGCACGTACTAAGCATAATAACGAAAGATCGTTCTGTTTAAAGGTAGCCCAAGAGGTATGTCTAGCACAGATTCGCAAAAGCGTGCTCGCAAATGCCAGTAAGTCACCCATGAATCTACGCAAAAGACACCATATATACGACAAATATATTTATTACATCGATAAACTTAAATTAACATTGAAATTTAAATTAATTAAATTTGACTCTAAATCTCTAATTCTGGCGACTTCTTAAAAAGACAAATTAAATTATTGTTATATTCAACTCTTCATTAGCATTAATAAGAAAGACAAGATGTTTGACATTTAGTAAAAATATTGTTATTTTCGCCACATCGTCTTAGACTTTTTCCGAAATTTTCTTTTAGAATGTCCACATTATAGAAGATAGCCACATTCCCTTCGTAATCGGAGCTAGAACGGAAAGATTGTTGCCTCGCAATAGCACCATTTGCCGATAGTTGAAAAAATAGATCACGAACATTATTTTTGCACCGCTCGTTTGGTGAATCTAAGTACCTTTTTGTCGGAAAACCACGGTCAATAGTCCTTATCGTCGGAAGGGACGCGGAGATAAATGCGATGACGCTCATTTTTCTCTTCGAGAAAAGAGAGAAAGAGAGTCACTCTCTCTCTTTCGAGAATTATCAACTTACGAGGTTGATTAACTCATAGGGATAAGTGCTAAAGATTGTAAAAGACAAATTAATTATACGCCATATTACGGAAAAACGAAGATTCTTTTCTTAGAGGAATTTTATTTTAAAGTAGAAACTAGAGTAAATAAAAGCCAATAAAACGAGAACCAAAGATATTGCAATATAATTATATATAATTTTATTCAGTGAGTTGCCAAAAAGACGTTGACCGAAGAGGATCTCGTACATTTATTTGTATATTTGATCTATTCGAATTGTGATTAGTGTATATCTTTGTATATTGAAAATTTTTTATTTAAAAATCAAATTTGATTTATTATCGTAATCTATTATTGACATATCATCGAACAAAATCTTATTCGTAACTTCTTTATTACTTTTTTCTTAGCTAGATTATACGAATTTAAACTTTACAGTCATACAAATTCAAAATTTAATTCAAATACACGTATTAAACTCATTAATAAAACCGAAACATTTCGATCAATTCTACGAATCGGCTATCTTTCTTTCTCATTAACTAGTACTTCATTTTATACGTCCTGATATTCCATACGTATTCTATGACACTGTTTTCATTTGTTTTCAGTAATGCATAGGACGCTCTGTAATAGCTAACGCATGTTGCCGTATAATTACGTCATTTATATTCAAGCGTATGATTGGCATCCGCGTGAGGTTTAATATCAGAGTAATTAATTTTGAGATATTCTGCAAATATCTAAATGTGTTATCTCATATTTTACAGTTGATATTTAAAATACTCTTAATAGAGTTTCATCGTGAATTCCCGTATTTTAAATATGTATTCTTTAATATTATAGCGATTGTTATAGATTTACCATATTAAAAATTATTTTAGTGCAGAGTTTTGTCTGTCACAATTATCTCAATTAATTATTTATCAAATTCTTTTTATTTCATTTTCATTTCGAATTAGTTTGAAGCCATAGTTGCATGCTCAGCGATGACTTATACTTTTTATTACTCCTCGGAAACATGATTGACGATATCTCCATTGTCGATGTATGTGCGTTGTCGATACAGCTTCTCATATGTAACTCGACAGGCTTACAAGGTTGCTTAATTAAGCCAGTTGTCGGTAAATATCCACATAGGGATAGATACAAAATATTATCAGCATTTATATTATTATCTGTATTCCCTCGGACCTAAAATTTCATCATGAATTCCCGTAAGTTTTTCGTTAAGTCGTGATAAAAAAAACGAACAAAGTATTATTAGAATGGAATTTTTTAAGACTGAAGAATGTGCGTAAGAATGTGTTTTTTTTCAAGGAATTAAAATATATTTAAAATGCCAGGAAATTAATTTTTCTATTCACTCGCATTTTTATTTTTTGACATTGCAAACGTATTTTAATACACGTCACAACGATATATTTTTATTATTATATACCTGTCTTTATTATTCAATACATATAAGTATTACTCTTTTCTTCCATTATTTTAATTGAATTTTACTCATTACTATCGTTTATTCGCATGCTCGCATGCTTTACGCTACTAAATACGATAATCATAAGCGAATCCCTAATTAGATTCCATTGGTCTAAACTCGCATACAGCTTCGATTCTGCATGTCGAATATGCAACATTGTGGACAAATGTGACTAGTATTACAATAATTTAATGCAATATTGTTACTTGATTTGATCAAAATATCATCATGTTACAATAATGAAGCGTACGTTAACTTAATTAGAAATTTAATATTAGAAAGTACATATATTATGCCTAAATTAATTTAATTAAAGTAACGCAATACTTACTGTATGGACAAATGCTTTGAACTGTTATATTTATGATATTTGAGGTTTTTCTCGCATCGACGAAAATTTTTCTTGTTTTCTTGTTTTCTTGTAATACAAATAAAATATTTAATTTTGGCATTTCTTTAAATAAAATATTTTATTTTGACATTTCTTTTGTTACTTGTTGTTAACCGCCTATTGATTTTATTATCAATTCTTATTTTTAAAAATTTGTTGAATTTATGAAATATATTGTAGTATGGTTAATTTTCATGTTTTATTTCTTCTTCTTTTGCATTTTATCACTGTATATAGCACAACATTTCATTGGAGTCTATCTTCTAATACACGTAGCGTAGATTCTTCTAGATTTCGGCAGCTGAATTGACGACCAGCTGACTCGCTGATTCAATATAGTCTCTGCTAGAGAAATAAAATTCGTAATCTTCCTGCAACTTAATAATGCTTGAAAAAAATACACAATTTAAATAGTAGATTATTTTTTCCTTTCTTCATACGTTGATGATGTCCTTTTTTTACACTCTATAGAGACACCATTATGGCTGCTATTACAAATAGCGCCCATCAAAAACGAACGAGACCTCGTGGTCTTGTTCCTGTTGACGTTTCGAGACATCACCGCCCTCAAGCAACCCATCGAAACGGACGACAGCAAAGGTGGTCTCTCCAAGTTCGCGAAGCTTGCCAGATCAGTCACCAGATCGAGATCGGTTCTAGTTTCTCAGTTCAGCTCCCATGTGCCGGCCTTGAAAGACACAGCTGTACCGACCACCACCAAACAATCACATCTAGGTCATGTAAGTCGTTGTGATGCTTCATATATCAATCTTATCAAAATTAAAAATCTTTGTTTTTTTACGAGCATATTTTGTATTACTAGTACAGGTAACACGGCAATTTTAAGATAGGAGACACTTTTATATTATATCGTTTTATTAATCTATACAGCACATATCTCCAGAGACGTCCTAAATACGTCCAGAGGATGGCCTTCGCTATCCTAAGGGCGTTCCCAGGATAAAGTGTGCTATTTCTTGTATTGAATATTCAGACAATACATATATATATTTTTTAAATACGTATCTCGATATCCCTTTTTTACAATGACTGAAAGTACATAAATTATTGAAACAGTCTTAAAACAGTCAGTATAATGGATAATGGTAGCTGTAGTAGTCAACTTATACAAAGTCCCATTTATAAATCGATGAAATAAAAAGTATACTTTCAATACGACGACTTTGTCAGAAAATGGAAAGCTGCAGAAAACACAATCTGCATGAATTTTTCTTTAAAATCAACCTAGAAAGCTTACATTCGAAAGCTTTGGAGTGTGAAAAGCTAATGGAGCCAGACTCGAGAGAAAGAGATATCAGATAGAGGAGATATACGATGGATAAGAAATCGATATGTACGCGATAAAATTAATTCGTTCTTTTTGATAATAATTTATTTATAACATCTAATATAAACAAAATTTATGAAGAAATATAAAATATTATTAGGTTAATTATTATTAAATTAAGAAAATAAATATGTTTAAAGACTTGACACAGTGCGCGTCAATACATGTAAATGAGTTATTTTTACGATATGGTAATAATTATTCTTCCCGGGAAAAATTCGCTTCTTGATATATATGTAACATATTTCGAATTACGTTCTTCTTTCAGATGATGTCCTTAAGTGGCGATGTTATGCCACAATACAGACAAGAAGCGCCGAAAACACCGCCACACATTCTTTTACATTATTGTGCATTTAAGGCAATTTGGGACTGGATCATTTTGTGTTTGACCTTTTATACAGCCATCATGGTGCCGTATAACGTCGCGTTTAAGAATAAGACAAGCGAGGATGTTTCCTTGTTAGTTGTAGACAGTATCGTCGATGTAATATTCTTCATCGACATTGTGCTAAATTTTCACACAACATTTGTTGGCGCGGGTGGAGAAGTAGTATCTGATCCGAAGGTAACTTTATCAAAACTTTTTTTCTAAGCAATTTATAATTATCTATAAAAAATAAATATTTGTACTTTATACTTGTATTTAAAATTGTTAAAAATGCTATAAATATAATTTACTCACACATAACAGTATAGTGCAATAAATTTAATAGTGATTTGCTTTCATATTAAAAATAAGTACATAATAGCTATTTTTTCATAGCGTAACCTTGATACTTTCAGGTAATCAGAATGAACTATTTGAAATCTTGGTTCATCATAGATCTACTAAGCTGTTTGCCGTACGATGTATTTAATGCCTTCGATCACGATGAGGATGGGATAGGTAGTCTGTTCTCGGCTCTGAAGGTGGTACGGCTGTTGCGACTCGGTAGAGTCGTACGCAAGTTAGATCGTTATCTGGAGTACGGTGCCGCGATGCTCATTCTTCTGCTCTGTTTCTACATGTTGGTTGCTCACTGGCTGGCCTGTATCTGGTACGTCATATTAAGGTGATTTTACCCTGTGTACACACACCTCTCTGACTAGGATAGATATGTCACGTATATAATATAATTATTACCGCACAACTTAATATTACACATTATATCACATATGAGAAACGAGGATCACCATGATCTTTGTTGTGTTACAATATGTTTTCATTTTTTGCAAATTAAATATCTTTATCGTTAAATACTGTTTCATTATATCTTAAAAATTAATTGTTGATCTATTTCACTAACCAGCATCACATCGATGCTGCGAAAAAAAAAAAGTTTGATCGAATATATAAACGTAAATACGCTATATTTTTATTTACTTTTATTTAAAATAAATTGATTATTATATAAGAGAGGGTGAATGTACAATAGAAGCAATACACAAAGTACAACGATATCTAGCAAATTTAAATAGAAGGAATAGCCTCTAAGGAATAAATCAAATATAGTGAAGTAATTGCCTGTGAGAGCCGACACGGGTGTGTGAAATTATTATTGTTACAATATCCAACCACACACGATCTGCGTGCGATGTGTGTGAAATAAGAATTTCACACAGCAAACACCCGTGTCGGCTCTCATAGTCAATTATACTTCACTATATTTGATCTCCAGTAAATTTTAATAAAGTTAATCGAGAATTTTGGAGGCATTTGAGTGTATGAGCAGAAAAAGTTAAATTCAACTCTGCGCGATCGTAAAAGAAATAGCATGGTGCCTCACATATCAATGTGCATTTTTCGATACCGTATCTTCTATCCGATGAATTCGATATAGTCTTATAAGAAATCTCCTCGCGCATTAAAGGTATTCGATAGGGAGGTCAGATGCCGACAGTGGGTTGCAATATTCATGGTTGTGGAAGTTGGCTAATGTCACTCAGTCACCGTACAGCTACTTGTGGACCAATGCCAGCACCGCACCCGAACTAGTAGCTGGCCCGTCGCGCCGTACAATGTATGTCACTGCTCTTTACTTCACAATGACTTGCATGACCTCCGTGGGCTTTGGAAACGTTGCAGCCGAAACCGACAACGAGAAGATTTTTACCATCTGTATGATGATTATCGCTGGTACGGATATATCAATATTATTTTAATTTAATTAAATATCCGTAAATCGGTCGATACATATCGAAAGAATTAATATTTTGATTGCGTCCGCTGGAACGAAGAAATACTTGCAAATATTTTGCGTAAAATAAAATTATTAACTATTTTTTTCTTTCTGTTTCTCTCTCTTTCTCTCCCTTCCTCAACCAGCCTTATTGTACGCCACGATCTTCGGTCATGTCACCACAATCATCCAACAAATGACGTCCGCTACCGCCAAGTATCACGATATGTTGAACAACGTAAGAGAATTTATGAAGCTCCACGAAGTGCCGAAAGCTCTTAGCGAGCGCGTCATGGATTACGTTGTCAGCACGTGGGCGATGACCAAGGGCTTGGATACGGACAAAGTTCTCAACTACTGCCCCAAAGATATGAAGGCCGACATTTGCGTACATCTTAACCGGAAAGTCTTTAATGAACATCCCGCCTTCAGGTAAATTATTATCTATCATATATCGAGGCTTTGTATTTTTAAATTTAATGTTATTTAATTTAAAAATTAAATAACATTAAAGTATAAATAAAATGTAATATGTAATTAAATCACATATTTATTATTCAGATTAGCGTCCGACGGGTGTCTGCGTGCCTTGGCGATGCATTTCACGATGTCGCACAGCGCACCTGGTGATTTGCTGTATCACACAGGAGAATCCATCGATTCTCTGTGCTTCATCGTGACCGGCAGCCTCGAGGTCATACAGGATGATGAAGTGGTGGCAATACTGGGGAAAGGCGACGTTTTCGGCGACAGCTTTTGGACGAATCCAACGATCGGCCAGAGTGCAGCGAATGTTAGGGCGCTTACTTATTGCGATTTGCACACAATCAAGCGAGATCGGCTCTTGGAAGTGTTGGACTTTTATCAAGCCTTCGCAAACTCCTTTGCCAGGAACCTGATTTTAACTTACAACTTGAGTCATCGGGTGAGTCTCTCTCAAATGAAAAAAGAAAAAAAAATTGATCGATTTTTTTTTTCCGAAAACTGTAAATGTGTTTATTGCAAATTGATGGAAAGAACGTCAACTCAAATATGACAAAATATAGGATTTTGATTGTTTATTGAACTTTTAATAGTTGTTACAATAGTGCGATGGTTTCCTTTGACTTTATAATTGGCAAACGATCAGAATGTTTGCATATTCCTTTGCACAACAATTATACAGTCTTAGTTAACAAAAGCAATTTGTATGGCACACGGTTATTCGTTTATGAGTAATCAACATATGCAGAGAACAATAAATTAACAATTATAACGACTCGTCAGGCACTAGACAATAGGCATTCAGGCCACGCAACAATCGGCATTCTTTAATATCATAGCACTGAATTCATAGATACACGTATACACGTAGACATAATAAAATTGCACGATAAATATGATTGAATGATTGAAAAAAAAAAAAACAATCGCGAATTGAAATATGTCAGGCCGTTATAAAAGGGGACAAAAGTCCTAAATAATATATACTTAAATAATTATAAACAAATAGTCTCACACAAGTCTGTAAAAAGTGTATATGGAATTCATTCATACAAACAGACAAGCAGAACTTTTTCACTCAACTTCCATAACAATTTTCGTAATATAATTCGTTTCTGTCAATGTATATTTTAATTGTTTTTCTCGCGTTGCTGTCACGTGAATTCGTTTCAACTCTAAAGATACACACTCGTGTAAAATGGGAGGACTCTTTCATATTGTAAATATTACTATAAGTATAATTATGAGTTTTTTAATACGTTTCTCATACCCGCATATATTCCATTATAACTATAAGAATCGATAACAATATTTATATAGATTTTATTCTGTGTAAAATCAATTAATCAATCTTAAATATCTGCAAATATCTTCACAACTAGCATTCTTTCGCTTGTGCGCGCTCTCTCTCTCTCTCTCTCTCTCTCTCTCTCTCTCTCTCTCTTTCTCCTGCTCAAATTCTCATAAAAATCTCAATATTTATCACAATTACTCTTGATCCTCGCGAAGTCCCTCACTGTGTAACTTACGACCGGACAATTCTAACATGACCTTCGATGTCGGATCTTGATCCAACACAGACTTCATTTCGCGTATGTCCTCTTCCGCATCTGGTACTGGACCGACCCCCCATACCTCGCAATGTTTGATTTTAAAGTCTTCTTTACCGCTAAGCTGTACATAATTTTGAAAAGTCGTGCACGACAAGCTCGATTTGCCGGTGCCGTATTCGCAATCCAACCAAAGGCCAGGATAATTAAGCTGCCCCCCCATAAGCAGGCCATTAGGCATCGTTTGCTGATGGAGATTGAGATACTGATAATGATTGTTGTAATTCGTCGATGAGAATGTCAATATATCCGGCTCAAGTTTGAATAGGAATGACGTTTGGTTACCTATAAAATTCGGTCCTAGCTTCCAATTGTCCGAGGCGAAACCGCCAAACACGTGGTCGTCTGTATCTTGAAGTATGATAATCGTGGCACCTTGCATCACGATCCTTCCTAACATGGTCGAAAACGATTCGCCGTGCACCTGACTCGAAAATAGAAACCGCCATTCATCACGTAACTCGTGCGGCAGACTCAAATTTAGGAACAGAACATCTCCTAAGCCTAATATACTCGGAAAGTGCGGTATATTTTCCAAACCCTTGCACAAGGGCAGAAGATTTAGATCGTTTATTCGCGCTCCCGTATTCTTATCGCTACCCTTCTTTTGAGAGACTAGATAAAGGTACTGAAAAACGTGCGATTGAATATTCTTGAACGTGGCAGCTGTCATGAACCAATTTTCAACTTGATCAACGGTCAACACATCCCCATACTTTATCAGATCCTCGCAAAGGCTGCGAGAACGCATCCCTATGCGCCTGGTGTTGACGGTGCAGCCGATGCTACTCCAAGTGAGGTAATGCGCATTGCCAGAGTTCTTTTGTAGTCGCAAGTAAGAGTTAATCGTTGCTTGAAGATACTGAAGGAACGAAGCGGTGGGTATTTCGTATTTTTGCTCCTCCTCCGAGAAACCGTCAAAGATCAAATTGGTGCGTTCCTCGGGATTACCACGTACGGCAAAGACGTAGAGCCGACCAAAGTTCTCCCCGTTGATGGCCGAGACCTTCTTTCCCGGATCGTGACAGAGAAATCGAACCACAAATTGCAATAACGCATCGTCTAAATGTGTCGACCAATGTTTGAATATATCCTCGCGTTTGATGGAACCTGAGCTGCGGGACATAGACTTAAAGAGGTTCTCTACTAGTGTCAATTCCTCCGTGGAAAGGATATTTGACGAAGCAGAACGGCTTGATCCATGACCCATCTGAAAAACATTTGCGTTTCAATGTCAATTATTTCGCTCATTTTGAGAAAACAACTTTTACTAATCAAATTATTTTCTAAATGTATAATTTAATTCTACATGACTTTAGAGTGTGAAATTGTTAATAGCGTACAAGTACATAATTTTCTCGCAAGACGTAACAATAACTTTATGTCTGTCGAGCAGCTGAACATTAATGCACTGTCAAAGCGCACAATTAATACAACGTCATATTGCATAAAGGAAAAAGATAAATAAAAGTCATGGTTTTTTTTTTCTTCCGTACGTGTTTTAGAAATGGGGCACACTTGTACATTTTTGACCGCTGCTGACTTTGGAATTATAAAAAAGAACTATACGACCTATATGTTACGTTATTGATAAAGCAACATATATTTTATGCACCTTTCGTACGGGCGAGCAGCCTTTCTCGACAGTCCATATACCTCCTCGTCTTCCACCCGGTCGTCCTATGTATGTCGAAAGCGCAAGGACACCACCCTGCACCTTTTTCGCAGCGGGTGTCGGCCGGTGTCAGCGACGGCGGCGGCGGCGGCGGCGTGACGTTGCGTCTGACGTCTCGTCACGTTACGTCACGTCACGTCGTCGTGCGAACGACGGCGATCGTGCGATCGACTTGGACCTCGCCAAAGCGCTCACTAGAAGGCTTGAAGGTTATGTACAACGCGCGCGCGAGCGAGCGAGCGAGCGGCTCGCTGCTACGAGTGCGCACACTGCGCATCTTTTCCAACACCAGGACACCTATCGACTTAATCGACTACCATCATCGCGCCTGCGCCACTACCCTGCGCCGCCCGTCGTCGGTCGTCGTCGACGCGCGACGCGCGATGCATCGCCTATGCATTATTTGCGCATTTTCTCCGTTGATCGTCGTTCACGAGTAATGAAAATTGACGGTAAAACACTGAAACTTGTCGGAATACTTAGCCCCTCTCTCTCTTTTGATTACGCGAAAAGGTTGTGAAGCAGTGGCGAATCGCGAATCGTTTAGGGTAAAAATTCGTGAGATCTCGAAAACTGCAGGGAGAGAGAGAGAAAGGAAGGAAAATTCTCTTTTTCTGAGGGAGAATTTTTCTCTGAATTTTTCTACGAATAAACGCGAAACAAATTTGCAATTGCATGCAAATTCAATCAATAATAATAGCATTTGTAAAATTATTTCGAGTGTCTAGAGTCCCTGCTGCGCAGTATAAGTTGTTCAATAATTAGAAATCCAGTCGATCTGCCGCCTCTATATTTTTTATCACACGAGAGAGAGAGAGAGAGAGAGAGAGAGAGAGAGAGAGAGAACCTCGCATAGCGGAGAACAGGAACGAAAAATCGAAGATTATCGAGAGATAATTATCTCGCGCAAATGATTATCGCATAATGTGGCATGAAACGAAAGGGTCGTAAAAGGTATAGATAGATAGGCTGAGAGAGCTAGGGGAAGGGTGAGGAAGGACGTGAAACGCGGCCTCGCTCAAAGGGAATAGGCGCGTTGCGCGAGTTATGCAATTTTCAAGCGGTAGATGAGATGAGATGACCCAGCCTATGCACAGAGTGCATTCGAGATGACGCGCATCCATAATACGTCAAAGTCGAAACACAGCATCGGCTGTTTCCACGCAATCTTCGCACTGGCGCGAAAACGATTGGTTGTTAAGTATCGTTTAAATGAAGATTAATTCTTTCGTTTTCTTTTTATTAAAAAGAAATTGCTGAAAATTATGTCGAGTGTTGTAAATTTAGAGCACGCGGCTTGTACATATACTAATAGCATTGTGCAGTAATAATATATAGCAGTCAGCAAATAGGAAATTTATTTATTATAATTATTATATAGAACAGATTTAGATATACATATAACATATATATATATCTACATATATGTAGAATGTAATAAAATATAGTAATATATAAATTCTCCTTATATATTTTGTTTTTAATAAAAATTGTAATTGTTGAATATTTTTATTTTTGTGTATTTTTTTTATTTAATTGTTATTTAACAAAGATAATTTTTATTATACATATGTGTTAATAAAGTTAAAATTGTATGCATAGCTCATCTTTCGAAAAGTCGCCGATGTCCGTCGAGAAAAGGAGTTGGCCGAAAGAAGAAAAAATGAGCCACAATTGGATCAAGCTCAGGATCATCTGGTTCGCAAGATCTTCTCGAGGTAGGAAATCATTTTTGCTTAGAATTTATTATAGTTACCGAGTACGATCAAATGCATTCGAGTTCAACGTCAGTTACTCATCCTTGGAACAAATATAGAAATCATAAGAAATCCATTCTGAGAAATCGAGAAATGGAAATTGTATACGAAATAAAAGAACGTTCGATCATTTTTAAATCAATCATTATTTATTAAAATTAAAAAATTCAATTTTACGGAATGGATTTCTACTAAAAAACCTATAATTATTGCAAGCATTAGTTTGTAGTTGACGACTTCTGGTTGCCACTGATTAAATTGTTCGACACGTTTTAACAATCGTAAAAAAAACTTTATCGAAGCATGTGAGAGAGCGCAATTTTGCATTCAAAATTTTTTTTACGTATATGATGACTAGATATAAGTGAATGTAATTTCCCACGCGATATATAATAGATCATAATTCTGCATATTAATTCACAATATTCTCATGTATTGAACATGTGCACGCGTATAATGATACATGATTTTTTATGATGTAGCGCAATTGTTAATTTTGTCTCTATGCAGATTTTAATAATTCTATTCATTAATTAATCGTTATTTTCATATATATAAATAATATATGAAAATAATTTAAAAAAATTTAATTTGCAAGCGAAAATAAACTTATTAATAATTATTGATAATTATTATAAAGTAAAAATAAAGATTTAACAAGAAGATTGTAAAGACGCGTTTATTAAAACAAAACTTGGAAAGAGTTTATTATTGCGTCTTCAGTAGATTGTTTAATATTTTTATATCTTTATGCGCGTGTATATGCAACTAATCCTGCGTGACACGTGCGAGAGAAAAAGAGAGAGTGAGAGAGAGAGAGAGAGAGAAGAGAAAAATAAAAAGAAAGGAATGAGAGAGATAAAGAATGATGTACAGAGGACGTTATTGTGGATTTTTGTATCTTCCGTGGCTGTTGCTGAATGTGACTGTTGATCGTGTTGCTTGGCTGGCCTGTTCTTTCCGAAAAGGTTCAAGAGTGACGGGGAAAGCCAGTTCGGCGTGACCAGGACCGTGAGCGGATGGTCCCAGCAGGATTCCGACGAGGAGCTCACCGTGAACGTCCTGCCACCCTGGCCGAGTTTTAGGCAATTTCATTATTTTTCTTACGTATTTATTTCTTCTCTAATTCTTTTTTGCCGTTTTCCTCGCTACGTACACATCTTATTATGATTGTTATTATTATTATAATTATTGTTATCATTATATCGTTATCTTTTGTCATTGAATTTATATTTGTTACCATTATGATTGCCGTCGTTATGACCGTGGCAGTTTTATTACTACCCATTCGCGATGTATACTGTATATTACATTATGCATATTATAATATACCGGAATACCTGTTTCAATATTCGTGGTACATGTGTACATAAGTACTATTCATGAATATATATATTGTATACCACGGCAGCGCGCGTGATGCACGTGTCTCCGCGGGTTAATCCCACATTTGCATTCTGATGATTACGAGTTTCATCAATTAAATGCCTCGTTACTTTTGATCCCCATCTCTAACAAGTCAATGCCGTTTGTCAAAAAATATGATAATGGGAGAAAAATATAAATTAAAATAATTTTTTTATAATTTAAGTAGATATGGTTTAAAAAGAACTTTTGTATGATTTATGTTCACGAAATTTCTCTTTATAAACGATTTATACTTGAAATAATACCATTTCTTTGTAATTTTAATGATGATTGAGCAAATAAGGGATTAACTTGCATTATCTCTTAAAACAAAGATACATATACACGCAGAATGTTCTTGCATAACATTGACAAACTTAATTCAACTTCATCTTTAATCACAAGACGTATAGAGAACTGATTTTTTTCGTAAGTGAATAAAATAAATATTTGAATACATAAGATTATGATTTATAAACCATTTTAAAATAGACGACTTTTAAAAGAATCAAATTTTTATTTAATTTGCTTTGATAAAATTTTAATTTAATGCTAGCTGCACCCAGGAAATTTAATATAAAAATTTAAGGAAGCGTAAAGAAATTCAGATAGATCCTTGTCGAAATAATATCGATCTGAGATCGTATCTTTGATCGAACATATCTTTAGTCTGAAATTTGTCATTGCCATTCAAGAACACCCTGCATACATTCTCTGGTACTTCTCCCACATTCATTCGACGCGGTAAATACCGTATAAATACGTCCCGTAATGTGTCAGCCGGAAGGTATCACGTACGTGCACTTGCTATACACATGCTTGAATGTGAATAACAATAAATTTTCATTGCACGTCTACGTTGAAACACGAGCAAATCGAGAGTGGCAGTCGCCTGAGCCACCATGAACATTCCAAACTTCACATTTGTTCTCATTAAATGCACTTGCCATAGATGTGGTAAGTATAGACTGCGTATTTCTTGAAATTGTCACTATCAATTTAGAAAAAGTGAAGTAGCTTGACTCGTATCGCTCTCTCTCTCTCTCTCTCTCTCTCTCTCTCTCTCTCTCTCTCTCTCTCTCTCCACAATATTCTTATATTTACCTACAGAAGACATATGTACAAAAACTACAATTCGCTCTATATACAATTTCGTACTATAGGTAGAGTAAAGAATATCTACGTCGAAGTTTTTCGAAAGACGGACGCGACAATCTGGAGTTGCATTTTCCCACCTCCGTCTCGCATCGTCTAAGAGATTCTATTCACCGTCGGAAATAGAATGTGAATTGTTACACGTTCAGAATAAATAAGCTTAATCTAACTTTAAATACGAAAAACTTGTACCTTTCATTACATATTGTACTAACGATAAACGCGCGCTTATTTTACACTTCTCTTCGGAATATATACACAAATTAATTTGCTTTAAGAATTCCTTCGTATGTGATGTATAATTGTTAATTCTTCGCATTCGGTAATAATTTGGAATTAGTGCGTATCAATCAGCTCATAATACATCTTCTCACCTGATCCT
>NW_012026784.1:4134967-4160341 GCF_000956235.1 Wasmannia auropunctata
TCATCGTTAAACTTTATCGTTAAACGTTACTGTTCTAACGTGGCAATAACATCACGACTAAAGTTTCTCTCTCTCTCTCTCTCTCTCTCTCTCTCTCTCTCTCTCTCTTCAAAATATCAGTAATGGGGACATCATAACTCTATGAATAGAGACATCCTTCTCTATGTTTCTCCCACCAAAGCGAATTAACAAGAAATAACGAAATTATTCAAAATTATGTTCTCTTTCTAACGGAGCACAGATGTTTAATTATAAGGAATGCGCAGTCTATACTTATTACGTCTATGGCACTTGCATTATTCTGTATTTTTGATAAAATACATATATAAACTATATGAAATATGATTGGTTTTTGTTTTACAGTATTATATTATATGATTGATATGAACATTGATATGATTATATATGTGATGTTTCACTATTTATTAAATTAATGAAGGATAAATTAGAAGTAGGATTTGATTTTGTTTAATATTTAGAGATCGTTGAGCAATTTTTTCATAAATCTAATTTTTACCTTAATACTAATTTAATACCTGAACATTTAATCATTTATCAAAGATTTTACGTTAATAAAACGCTTCAGTTTGTTCGTCCTTCCAGCAGACATTTTCACGAGACGTACATTTTATTTGCGGTATTGTATCAGTATCATTATTTTAATTAATGATTATACTGCAGTTTTTAACGAATGCTAGAGTGCTGTAAGATATGTGGCTTTACAAGGTCATGCGCATCTTTTTCGCATAATCATATTTTATAACTAAAAACCAGAGTTACATAGCATAAATTGCAGGATTTCGTACAGTTTTAATTTCCTTTTTTATACAGCTTTACTTTATCTGCCAGCTTTTATTTTCGGCGCTAGAGTGACATAACAGCCATAACGTTATGGCGACATTCGGAATCCTTACGAGTTTTGTTAATAAAAGGGAGATCCCCCAAATCATACAGTACGATTTAATATGTTTAACAAAATTGATATCGACAATAATACTTTCCAAGTAAACAATATTTCACCTGTATATAATTAATGACCACGAATATAATTATTAATCGCGCATTCGATTGCGTAAATTTGCAACGCTGACAGTAAGGTGAGAGAAACTGCCGAAATCCTGATATATTTAACGAGCATCTTCAATTTTTATGCAAAGCCAAGTGCATGTGACGAACGCACACACTCTAGTATTCAGATTTCTCTTTGTCTCCTACATAGTTGGATATCTTTGATGAGAGTGCATATATACATACGAACATATACAAAATACTGTCATGTAGATGCCCGAGAAATTATTGGAATGCCAGAGAGAAGATTAAACGAATATCACGCTGCATTTACAATATTCTGCTTTTTTTAAATTTCTATTATAATCATCAACGATCTTATTATATATATAATATACATATGTCTATGACTTCCGCATTCTCAATTGCCTGATTCATATGCAATATGCTTTTATCGCTAATTATTTCTTCCGAATTTTTACTTGATAGCCTTACGCTACTTTTCTTTGTAGCATAATTATTTATATTCACTACCTTGATAACAATTTTCGTAATGATTATTATTGCAATGGAGAACAACTCTTATATACGATACTCTTATAGACGGTTGTGATTTATATGCATGATAAAGAAAATCAAGTTTTTCTTTAAAAATGATGATAATAATAATAAAATAAACTTATACACGTACATTTAATTTACGTTATTAAATTTAATTTAAATATTATTATTATAAATATAAATATTATTCTGTAATAATAATCAATAATAGTGTATTTTTTATTTAATCAAATATGAAAGATTTTTAATCGCTTTTGTCAATTCAATCTAATGCATGATTTTAATATTTTAGTAGAAATTGCATATTCATACATATATATGTATATATTAAAAATTGGCAAAAGAATTTTTTGTACTTGTCAAATATATTTAGCGTTTTCGACGATTGTTTATATAATCGAAACATTAATTCGACTTATGTTATTACAATAATATTACAGCTATATATATGTATATACATTAATGAAAAGTAAAAAATATTTATGTAAATCGTTGATTGATTAATTTCTGAAAAAAGTGGGCGTGCTTTGATACACACAATAAGATTTTAATAGTACTTTCCATTGCTTACGCGAACCTCATTTCACAAAGGCGCTGTGACAGCATCAATAATTAATAATTATAACGTAACTATTCGCCGCGTTTAATATATTCGTTAAAGTGGCATTCCCAAAGTTTGTCAGGCAATTTCTCATCCCGTTGTCGTCCCAAAAGGTAACATACCAAATAAAAATAAACGTTGGTCGACACTGATCGGTGTTCTATGACATTCTTTTTAAAGAATGAATAAAAAATTAAATAATTTTTACATGTTTGTCGATAATTTATATTACATATTAGTAAATATCAATTTGTTAGTTTATCTGTCGTCAATAGATTTTAATATAGTTTATTAGTTTTTATTATTATGCGCAAAATCCGTGTATAAATGCAGCCATTGAAAAATTTTAATATAATCATTTTTCATGCATAGAAAAATACTATTATGTTATTATAGCGTTCGCAATTAATACATCACAAATACATGATTTATTATTAATTCAGTAACGATGTGTTGTATACTAACAATAAGATTGAGAAACATTTTCAAATTTAAGTACCCTCTCAATTCATGTGTCTCATTCTTTAGCAGTATCGTTTTGCTATTTTATTGACATCAGTTGCCGAAAACAAAATCTCACGAAGAAGATAAGACCTCTCAAGAACTTTTTAAAGAACATATTGAACGACATATTACACTCATAATTTGAACTGAATTAAGAAATTGTAGTGAGGGATTTGTATATTTCAATGCAAAACACTATAAAACTCTGGTATAATTCGAACGTTATTGATAGTATACGTCAGAACGTGTTCTGATTATTCTTTCTACAGCAAATTGACCGAAGTTTTCACCATCGGTGTTTACCAACGTTCTCCGATTTCCTCTCGTATATTTTGCCAACGTTGTCCACCGTTGTGGATCCCGTATAATATAGGCACGGCACACCGTAAGTCGCTCGACCGCCAACCAACCGAGGCTACTTTCCTTTTTCTAGCTCTCGATAGTAGGCGGCTGTATTCTACGCTACGATGATAACCTGATTAGCTTGGCCCCGAACTAGTTCGGGGATGCACTGTAGATACAATTAATCGAATCGGAAAAGAGAAAACGAGACTCAATGAATTTATATAGAAAAATAGACAAATTAAGTTTTTCACGTGAGAATGGTCTTTTGTCCAGCACTCCTTCACACTCTTGGCCCTCTATATGCATTTGTACTTTGCTGCCCTGGTCCAAATCTAGGGAATAACCAGCCTTTATCGTATCCTCTTCTTCGTATGTAAACGTATTTTGTAAATGGCTTATACATTTAAAACAAAGCGATTTTTCTCTTTTTCTATTCCATGCAGATTTCGCCGCGAAAGACAACACACTGCCGACGTAGAGAAGGGCGACGGTAAAGACGCCAAGGATGGCGAAACGTCGCATGCCAAGAAGCTATCTACTCCCGAGGAAGGTGGAACAACCATCACGAAAACGCGACCCGGCAAGTGGGGTCGTTTATTAGGTAAAATTAAAAATAAATTTGTATTAATTTTAATTGTATGTATATACGTTAAATCAATTATATCAATCAAATCAATCAGATATACTTAACGCTATTTAAAACAATAAAAAAGATTGAAATTATATATTTGTTGAAGATTTATGAAAAAACTTTTGATGCTGCAGGTAGCTCAAGTTTAGACACTGGTAGCGAATCGGGCACAGCCGGCGATACATTCAAGCGATCTCTTAGCGCTAGAGACCCGCGGCCAGGATCTAGTGCTGGCACCAACAAGGTCTTCCCGAAGCTGAGCAAATTGGGAGGCACAATCGAAGAGAGCGGCGATAATGTCGAAAAAGATGCTCAGCAACAGCAGGCGCAACAAGCGCAGCAGACCCTCAGCGTAGACTCGAAGCAATTGCAGTTGCGACGTCTAGAGAGCTACGACGGTGGTCTGATTACGCAGCAATCGAGTCACGAGCGGGAGATTCTTGCGGCGGTACTGGAAGTGAAAGTGGATTTGAAGCTAGAAGTGCAAAGGGTAAATCAGCGGCTAGCCAAAATCGAGGACATGCTACAGGCGCTGATGAACAAATTGCCTGCAGCCGTCGTCGGAACGTCATCGTCCGGCGGCGGTAACGGCGGCAGTAATTTTCAACAACAGAAGATTCCGAGCTTCACTCTGAGCGGTGTTGTCCAGAGTTGTCAATCACCCGCCACCTCGAGCGCGATAACGTTGGTTCAGTCTGCTACTCAGACTACTGAGTACAGACCGTCGATCGCTACCACGTCGACATCCACGACACCGAGCGAGGGTTATCGAGAGCAGTCGACGGCGACGGAGCGTGTGTCGAAGAGCGGCCAGGAGCACCACCATCATCATCACCATCACCATCAATCGTCGTCATCGCGGGATGTCAACAAGGAGCTTCTGGAGCGGCTGGCGCAGGCCTCCACGTCGCGCGGCGATGACTCGAATGCCCTGGGGCCGCTTATCCTGCGTAAGCGGCGCAGCAAATCGCGCAACAAAGGTGCGGCGCCGCTTGCTCCTCTCGCCACGCAGCCAATGAGTCCTTCAGAGGCCACGGAAACCACGCAGATGCTCGAGTGTACCGATGATCGGGACTCGAGCGGTGGACCGATCGACAGGACTGTCGCGGACAGGACCGCCGAGAGATCCGACCGTAAGAGACCACCGCCCAGACCGAGGGAGTATTTGTGAAAGTTCTTTTTGCACCGATTATCTCTTTCCTTCCTCTCCTCGAGACAATCTGCCGCGGCGCGGTCAAAAAAAGTTCATCATCCAATACGCTTGGTAGTTTAGTTTCTCGTGAGAACATAAGTCCGCTGTACGATAACGCGCTCGCAATTATCTTATTCTAAAACGTTCATGTAATATGTACATCGAACAATCGCTACTGTTCGTTATTCTCTCGTTTTATTTACGTGCATGATGATGGCATGTTACGCGGTGGTTCATCATTTCGTGATGCAGCTGGAAGATTTAATTGTTGGCTACTTTACGCGTGTGACTGAACTTCTTCGATAACTGCACTGATTGAGTACTGATTGTGAATAAGTTGATTCTGCTTTTTTCCGAACAGCAAACGTCGCTGTTAACGAATATAAAGTGTCGATATTTCTGTTTATATATCGACTCTGATAAAATATAGACATAATACGTATTTAAAGAGAAGAGCTTCGCATTTTTGTTAATTGCTCTTCAAGATGACTAGAAGGAAAGACGAGGCGAGAATCGAGATTTTATCTCGAGCCGATGAAACGCCAGCATAATTCTACAAGGCCAAAAGTGACGCGACTAACGAGGAAACGAGATAAATAAATACGTCTTAGGTACGAATTACTCGCTGGCAACGGCTTCTTCGAGACACATCGAAACTCTCCGAGGGAGTATATCCACCCTTGTATAGGCATACACATATACACACGGTAGGTAGATATAGATTCACGTGCATCATATAGTGAATTTCACGGTAGTATCATGGGATTATGCTATATTTCTAAGCCTCTTTCCGGCCACAAAAACGGTTCACGTCGACACCAAGCCATTGTCTCTCTTAATGAGGCAACGTGGCATTTTGTAATAATTAAGCCAAGCATTCGCGCATGTGATTCGTGATATAATTTGTAACGATGGTGTCTAACCAGATTGTCAAGGTTGTATAGCCAGAATCGACCAAGTATATTAATTTTCAATAAATATCATAAAATGTTTTAGAGTCGAAGACATGGAGAATATGTTACAGAAATATAAAATAGAAACTAATAATACGCGATATATTAATAAAAATCTTACATATAAAATAATAATTAAAATTTTTTTCAAAATTTTACGGCTTCTTTTTTTTAAGTAGTATTATAAATTTTATGATACTAAAAATAGTACTTGTTGATGGCTAAAATATTTAAAGACAAATAATTTTTTAGGACCTTGAGCAATTAATTTAGATGAAAATCTAAAGATATAATTTCAGACTTTTTTTCTGAAAAGTAAAAACATTTCCGGAATAATTATTTTTTTAGCGTGTAAATTTCAATACTCATTATTTTTAATAGCTTGAGTCTCAAATATATTTATATTGTATCCTCATTTTTTATTGGTTCTGCACGAGTTATTTAAAAGAGACAGCCGGTTAGATAAAGAGCACATGTACAATGTTTAAATATATTTTCCTATAGATAGACAGAATATGTATTGCAATAGTAAAAGTACCTGATACAAACTCAAGGGCTTCATTACGTCGATATAATTTCGAGAGAAATTAATCAAAAATTTTAATACGTAGTTTGAGTACTACCGACAGTACCAACAGATAGAGGAATTTTTATCTTAATTGAAAAATGTTTAGAAATTTTCAATTCAAATATATTTTACGTTTTTTTTTTTACTTTGAATAACGTTATCGAGCAACGTTGAGTAATTAGAGCAGAAGAATGAAAGAGCTAATCGAATACGAATCGAAATAATTGTCTCGTCGTACTCGACAAATAGTCAATAGAATTGCAAATGTGATCGTCGTTCTATCCAAGAGAGAACTGGCGACACAATCTGTTGCATATTGCAAGTACAATTTAAGCAGTTTCAATTGAAATCGTAATTTAAAAGTTTTTAATTAATCTCGCATAAAATTTAATTATTTTCGTTGTTATATTTTTTACAAATTTTTGTCATTGTTATTCAAATTTATATTATATTAAAGTCATAAATTATGAAAATACTTTCGATAACATTTTCTTAATCTTAATTATTTATTTGATAATTTTAGTCTTATTACTATTTTACACATACTATTTTTCACACGACGAATGGTTATAATAAAGCAATGAAAAAGTGTGATTTGACTTCCTGAATTTGTTCTTCAAGTTGACGAAGATATTAATTCGTCAAGAAAAGTTTCTCTTGTGCAAATAGTATTGTTACGCAGGAATGGCGCTACGTTTACAAATTCGTATGAAATATATACGAAGCCAAAACAGCAATATTAGATGTATATATCTTGTAACATGACATGTATATATATTTGCATAATCATTGACCATACAATGAGAAAGCACGTTGTTAAAACTGCTACTGTTGTAGACGAGAATGGCGTCTTTGCTAATAATGAAACGAGCTGACAATCAATCTTTTGCAAGTATTTTTCAAATCAAATCTAAATTATCATACAATTTATATATGAATCTAAATTACTTGCCATTGCTATTTGTGAAGAGATGAAGTGTAGAGGAAACAATTAATTTGTATCAATAGAACTATTTTTTCACTTCTAATCACCTCTTTGATTCAATCATTTTATAGTTTGTAGCAATTGTAAAAAATTAATATTTTTCTATTTTTAAGAACCATGAAGAGCAAAGGCACAATTCTCATCACCGAAAACATTTAATTAAATCGAAAGTATAGACGCAAATACGCGTGCACACACGTAAAATACACATACATATATATTTGCGCGTGTACATATATACATATATAAATATAATAAGAAAGAAAGAATATATATAAATAGAGAATATATAATTTCATGTTATGAAAAAAGAATTATCGAAAAATTGAAAACTTTGTTAAATAGATTTAGAGACAGAAACGATATAGCTGGCTCTATCATAGTTTATATACTTATACGCAAAGAAAAAGATTTAACACTGTTGAAATTGTAGCAATTAAGCCAATTAAACGATTAAGTCTATCGCTCATTGATTGATATAGAAATGCGATATGCTGAAATTTTTCAAGCACACCAATCATATCGCGCGGGCCATACGTTAAATGCTCGATTTTTGCAATTAATTTCCACTCAATCAACAATAGGATTACATTTGTGTAAATTCAATTTATAACATATGCGGGGCTATCGAGTAAACTATTGGACTTGTTTTATTTTATATTATTATTTTTAATTAATTGCTGATTGGTAAATTATAAAATCACTTATATTTAATTAACTTTATTCTTGTCTTAAAATTGTACTGATTCTTCGAACTGGAAAGAAACTGGAAACTTGAACTTATAACAGTAAACGTCTTGGATTCTCAGAAAATCTTTCTATAACTTTCACCTCAATTTTTTATGAATAATTATTTCTGTTTTTCTTCTAAGATTTAAGGGGCGGAGCCTTGGCCCTCGTCCCTTCCCTGACTGCGTCCATGGAGTATAATATAAAATAAATAATCTATACAGCTTTTTTTAAATAGAAAAAGTTATGAGAGGGAAGCAAAAAACGAGCGTATAGGAATGAATGTGCCCGCGTGTAAATGTAAAAAGAATAAATAATTAAGTCTCTCCGTTCGCGATCTGCCCGTTTGATCAAATTGTTTGAAACTGTGTAATATGTTTCACTGTCATCGTTTGATTGCATTAATTATTTTTACTTATTACGAAGACCTTTGCAAGTGCGAAATTTTTGCAAAAATTTTTGTAATAAACGTGTATTTGTCTTTTCTTTATTTTTGAATATGAGAAATCATACAGTAAAAGTAGGTAAAACTAATATGTAGAAAATATGTTTAGAATATTTAAGAATATTTAAAGACGATCATATTTCTCTTATGTGAACATCTTTCGTGAGTCACATTGTGCAGCCGGGCAGGTCGTCATTGGATGTAAACGAGAGAGTACAAATGCAATACGATATTACGGTTTTTTACATCAGCTACTTCGCAATAATACGAACAATCGCCATTCGAACGACAATGTCATAATATGAGTCGTTGTCCCTGACCTTACGTGCTTATTCGCTCGAAAGTTTTAAGAAGCAAGTCAATTCTCGTGACTCGTTACAACGAGTTACTACACGGCATGTACAAATCCGCGTTCGAAAGTTGCTGCGAAAGCTAATTTGCTGTCCTTGATCATTATCAATTATCAAAAAGTTATATTATTCCTATACTGTCATGTAGATTATTATATTAAACTTTATATTTTAGATCAAGCGAAAAATCTTCGTTAGAATAAAACGTCGTCGAATTTCGTTATCGAGCTGATGATCAGCGATATATACCCATACATTTTTCAGTATAAATTAATTTTAATCAGGATCATAAAAAAGCGGCGATTCATATCTTAGTTTTTCTCAATCCATGCGACGTTGATTAAAGTAAACTCTAAAATAGTATAATTTATGTGTATTATTATTATGTTATTATGTATACAGCCGCAACACGCTAAGTAGCATGTCACAATCGCCGCGTGCGATCTCGAGAGCCTTAAATATAGAGAAATTCGATACGACGATGACGACGAGAGTATTCGCAACGACCGTCGAAGAAGCCGTGATAGGTATTGTACGAATTTCATGAAAAAAAAGATTGAAAACTGAAAAACTATAAATATATAAATATATATACGTACATATATATACATATATACTGATAGAAGGGGGGGGGGGAAAGATTTTTGCTATAACACTTCGTCCATTTTTCTATATGGGCAGTTCGTTGCACTCGTAACACAAATCCTTGGCCTTGTAAATTATTATCCTCTTCAACCATTTCTCCAACGAAAAATACCTCCTGTTTTCACAATACAATGCAGACAGTATGTGCAATGTACATCGAAGAAATCGAACAGAATCCAAAGGAATCTACTTGATTTTTCTACCTTCTTTCTGACTCTCTTTTTCTCATCTCCATTTCTTTCCCTATGCAAAATTGCCTACTAAACGATAATAATCTCTCGGGGTTCGATTTCTACGATAGTGGCCACTCTTTACGTAACGATGGGACTCTTGTCAAGTTTTGCGGGGCCCAATAGAGCGAACGATCGGGGGTGGATTCAAGTAAGAATTTGCGAAAGCAATTTCTCCGCCGATTTGAAGTTGAAAGGATCATTGACGATTGATGAAATGTGGACAGATGATACGTATCGCAGGTACTTTGATCATGTCAATTCCTGAGTGAAAAACACGATGAGATCGCGGCAATAATGACTGCAAAAGAATCGAATGATTTATTCGAATGATTTTATGTATTTCATAGAAATGTATCGTTTCGTTTGCAATCAGTTACGTGCAAGGGTGAAAGTCGCATAGGATAGTCAATTTGCATTCAGCAAACGTGTAGTCTTCCTGTTGTCCCCACATTCGCGCGTTTATTCCAAGTGTCGACTGCGTGAGAAATATGACAGAGAACAAATATGAAATCACAAAAATACGTCCAAAATATTATCCAACAAATCATCGTCAATGATCGCTCGAAGAATATCCATGAAAAGTCAAATTGTAGCATCGAACGAAATCTGGTTAGAATATTCAATGAAAAAGCTGCTTTCAAACTTATAATAAAAACATTTAAAAACCTATATATTTCCGTGGTTTTCTTTTAAAATATATTCTTCACAGGTGAAAATTCATTATCATATTCATATTTTTTCGCTTATATTTTCATAAATAAAGAATTTTTTGACATAATTTATATGCGTAAAATATATTTCTTAGTTATAATATTATTTTATGCTATATTTTGCAACTATTTTTTAATCGTAGTATTCACTATATAATTCTAATTGGATATTATAGTTTATGTTTAATAAAAAATATCTTATTTTAATTGATCTTCACATCGTTCGTTTCTTAACGTGGACAGATTAATTAATAACAGATTCTACGTTGAATATCATTCTGTCTAGTGTGACGGAACGTTTGTTCCAAAAAATTAATGACACTGTTAAAAAACGAATATCACGTAGTTACATCGACTGTTTATGTCAATGTCCTATTTTAATGTTGTTTCTCCAATACGTGGATGTAAAATCCGGGATCTTCGATTTGATTGAGTGGTTTGAAGTCACCGTAGATAGTGTGTTTCGCTCCGTGGCTAAATGTTTCGGTCAGCATGTCGCGGAAAATTGTCAATCTGTGAGGATAATACGACAGCCTAAATTCGCTGATAAATTCGGGATTATTTTTGTTCTCCTCATCTAAAGCGATCATATAATCCATAGTAACAATTCTCGGTTTTCCGGAAACGTAGAGCACCGATGTCTTGATATCCGTCATATGCTGACTCTGCGTTATGAAAAATTGACAATTTTTAATGCAAAATTTTCTCAAATAACGAAAAAGTTTAACAATTATTTACTCAGATACGGCAAGCTAAATACGCAAAATAATTAGAATAATTCTGTAAATTGAAATAGATAATCTCAAAACTTTTCCAAGTTTTTCATTACCTCTAATACAATGTCTCTAATACAATGACGTTAATAATAAATAATTACATTTTTTAAACGATACTTACATTATAATATATACATTTTGAAGGAGTTTGGCCAGTTCTAATGATATAATCGTAATTCCTGTGATCGATGAGTAATAAACCCCCCGGCTTTACACAACGTTCGAAATTCACTAAGGCTTGTCTAAAATAATCAAATATCTTATGAATAATTAGATTAATAAAATGTTCTGTATTAATCTCTGTCAAGTTTAACTATAATTTTATACTTTGGATTACGCTTTGTAAATACAATTTGAGAATCAATGTTCCGAAGTATCAACCGATTATAATCTAATATATGATCTATATAATGAATTTAATACCTCTGCTCTCTCTGATCATCGAAAGAATCAGGCATGTGAGCAAAACTATTTCCCAAACATATAACGGCATCAAAACCTTCTCCAATCAGATGACTAATATCGCTGGGTAGAGTTAGCCAATTCGCTTCTTCGATTACTGTCACAATCCAAAAGATCAAAATGATAATTGCAAAGATGTGTTTCTCAACAAATTTACAGAATTCTCTTAAATTATATATCGACAAAATAAAATCTTTACCTTTTTTTCTTGGACTTTATTGTGAATATATTATTCTTTAATACTCTAAAACTAATATACAATATATATTTGATAATTATTATTAGTATAACATTTAATATAACTATTTGTCTCAACTTTATTGGCATATGCATTATTCGCGTTTTCGGTTTACAAATACATCGCGTGATTGGAATCACGAGGTCGAAGGCCAGGAAATAGAAAACGAGAAGTCGCGATTAACTTTTGCTGACGTACGTAAACGTAAAGATCCTTTCTGTACTTCTATTAAATACTGATAAATCCGGCATAATGATAAGCAATCCGGTGCCTGTTTTCGAGCGATATACTCGACTGTCGTGCTTTAAAGTACTTTATCTGGTTTTGATTTCATGTGTAATAAATATATGTCAGAAATAATATTTTGTCAGATTGTATATATGTTAACAATAACAACTTTTATCGACGGAAAGATTATAAGTGCACATTTAATGATTCAATATTAAATGTACGACCTATACCGTTATCGCAATATTGATTTAAATTTTTTTTAATGCACGCATATAGCGTTATAATAATATTTCTCAATCCGAATAAAGGCCAACTCTTGCGTCAAGATGTTATTTCAAATTTGTATGTAACTTAACTAACCCTCAAATCGTATTTCTCTTTAAATTTCACGAATATCTTTCGCTTATCTTTGTTTTATTTTTCCAATTCTTTTTAGGCAAAAAAATTTGATTCTATTCTAAAATATTAAACGTCCAACTTGCTCACCCCAGTTGTCGAAGGCAGGCTCTTTTCTACGATCCCATCTGGATTTTAACGCGTACTTGAGCATCTTGTCAGACGCGTCGACGCTGACTACTTCAAAACCTTCTTCCAGCAGCATCACGGAGTCGACGCCAGTACCGCAGGCGACATCCAATATTCGACGGCATCCCTTTTGCCGCAGCAGACCTACCAGGAAATCCCGATAGTTCTGCGTACGTTGTTTTTTGTCGCCGATAAAAACTTCCCAAACTTTTGCCGCTCTGCCGTCCGCATATTGATCCTTGACACCCTCGGCTGGTGTACCGAGAGAACGAGTGCGAAATACGGAATCCACCATCGCGAGGGAATGAGACTTTACAAAACTGTGGAATCAACGTACATCTTACCAAAGAGTGTAATTGTAATGTGAAAGTAAAAAATATATATCGAAAAGAACTTTAATGAATTTATTAAAATGGAATTATACTTGTCAGTCGTTATTTTGCCTTTATCGTTCTAATCACTATCAGTCATATACATTAACGTAATAGCGCATATTTTTTGTTTTATTTAATTATTTCTTCTCTTGCGATTACATTTACTGTTCACGACCATATAGATCTCGAATATATTTAATTCTGATTTAATCCCACTATATAATTTGACTATTTTTCCTATTATTTCACGTTAGCTATTTTTGATTATTCTACATGTTAACTACTTTCCTTTAATTATAATCAGAGATTAATCACGCATTCCGACGCAAGTTTCTATCTGCAAGATCGACCAAATGAGATGGCTTCATCATCATACGTGTGAATTATTTCCGCATAAATTATCGTTATCTCACGTAGTGTAGTCAAGGGCTCTTAATGTAAGTCAAGCGTCAGATTTACACCGAAGGCAAATGAGAGAAGGGTGACCTCTCCCTTCACATCACAGTGCCACGTGCCTACCGGGAGTAATTCCATCGTCTCCTAGCATTTTCTATTTACTCCCGAGGATGTTGGTGCAGTCTGATTAAGCGCGGTAACTCGGTGCAAGATTAAACGCGGAAGCGGTCGCGTAATTAAACATGTTAACAATGTAACTTAATGTATGATAATGATTCTTGACAATAATTATTAATAACTATTCTCTGCAGCGATTAATATATCCAATATGATACATTTGATAACTGATAAAGTAAAGATTATGAAATCAAATTATTTGTTTCTAGTCTTAACATATTCTACGATTATTTACTTTTTAATGATTATCGATTACGCTAGCTTTTAGCGAAATAATCATTTAAGAAATGCATATTATAGGAATTTTATAAAAGTGTGACAGAATAAGTTTCCAATTTTTCGCTGTTTATTTTATATCTTTCTTTATCTTTCAATAATTCATATGTAAAAATTTTCAGATTTACCATTACAAAGACAGAATAAAGGTAAGAGCTTAGCGAGCTTTTTCTAACTTACTTTCTTAACAACTTGAAAAAGTTAAGATCTGAATTTGGTTAAACTACACTAACTACAGCAATAAAAAATGGATAAAAGTTGGTGCAAATATAAATTAAACTTTTATTTATAATATACTAATTCTAAAGACTTTTCTTCTTAAAAAAAAAGAGGATCAGCCAGTTTTTGATACTCTTGAACTTGTTATTTCTTCCTCTCTTACGAGATATCGTACCTTTAACTCGACCCGATGACGAAACCGTGCGGCTCTTGTCCGACGCTGAATATCGATACAAAAACCGCGTTAAATGTGAATGAAAACTGCCGCAGTGATACAGCAATTGCCGCATTTATATACGCCGTGATAAATAAGAGTCGTTACGATAGTGTGCGCAGATACGTGAGTTCACACACCGCTGCGCCTCGCGCGTCGTGCCAATGATTATCACTGAATTACTTCTCAATGTGATGTAACAATTTCTACACGACACTGACGATTCGATTTAGTAACGTTTGATAAAAGCAAACGACTTCAACTTACTGTGACGTATTGTGACATCTGATTTTGGGAAAAATTTTCGTACAATTTCCGATCACCGAGATCGGAGAGCAAGTCGTCAATTATATTCGAGCAATTAGCAAGTGCCTTTACTTTGTATTCGACTGTCAATTAAATATCGCTAATGACCCTTGTGACTCGATTCTCTCTTCGTAATCAGAATTCAACACTTATAATGCTCTTATTCTTACGTATTATCTTTTCGCGTATACAATAAATTTTTATTAGCACAGATAATGCTCTATATAATAATGCAGATGTGTACGTGAAGGCTGATAAACAATATTATGTTAGCACTGCGCTGTGTGCGCAAAAGAACAATTTTCGACATCTTCGAAAATTGTCGGAAAAAATAATCTCCTTATTATATGAGACGTTATCATCGGAGAAGTCTCGTTACTTGAATAATTTAACAATTCCTCTTTTTTCATCAGAATATAGTGTGCTCGCTGTACAGTTATCATCTTATTGTTAGTGCATTTTATTTTATTTTCTGTATTGTGTTGTACTAATAACGTTTAATTAAATCTTCCTATTTTCTCTCTCAAATTGTTTTCTCGATTCCAAATTCGAGTAAGCAGACCATCCGAAAACAACCCATCAAGAATTTTGGCCTTGACGCCTATGTGCCAGTTACTTATCGCGCATATATGTCATCGCATTTAATCGACAGACTTAAATTCTGTCACAAAATTTGTACAAATATATATAAATATTGCAAATATCATTGCTAATATATTATAATATTTTTTTAATATATCCAAGAGATATGTTGCAACGCATGGAGAGTTTATTACGTCATTTTATAACGTCATCGTTATCAAGAAAGAGCTATATGACGCAAGCAATGACTTGCAAGTCAATCATCTGTAGCAAATAAATAAAAATACGAAAGATAATCGTGATCTCAATGTGTACTTTTACAATATTTGCACAATATGGTGTGTAATGAGATTTCAATAAAATTTTAAAACTTTTGGCTCGCGTTCGTACATAAGGAAAGAATTTAAGCAACGTTAGCAAAATATGTTAATAATATTACATTCCAAGAATAATGGATTCTTTATTGAAGACAACAGAATACTCTTACATTTCTTACAATTACAATAAATACATAACAATATAAGATGAATCAATTATTCTTAGTTTATTACGGTATTTTAAGTACTATATATATTTTACAAGCATAAAAAATGTTATTTATTTTATCTGTAACAGGAAAAATTATGCGTATGTGTGTGGACAGCTCAGTATAACAACGAGCTTTGTTTTATAAACAATAAAAGTATTTACTTCTATAAATGTACAGAGAAAGGCTAACGTAATATCTCCGTTTCAGCTATTGATTGTTCTTATTTTAAAGAGCATACAATATAATCAACTATAAATTGGCAGTTATATGTAGTTAAAGATTGTTATGTATCAAATTCTTGTAATTTAAAGAATTGTTTTTATAAACTTAATATCTCAAAATATAACTATCAGTTAAATGCAACAAAGTTAATGATAGAAAATAATTCTTTTCATAAAGAAGTTTACAGTAGGGAAATTTATAGTGCTTTTTCGTATAAGCTTTCATTGAAATACAAACGCTTTTAAAGTAATAACGAGTTACCTTAATTATAAGTATAAAGCACTTAATTTATTGCAATTTTTTTTGAAAGAACGGCAATAAGAACCAAAGGACTAACAAAATATTAAAATTATAAAAATATTTTTCAACAAAATTGTTTATTTTTCGTTAGATATAGAATTGACATTTACGTCAATTTGTAGAGGTGCTTTATACTTATAGCCAAGACTGTATAAAGAACTGAATAAAAATGCTCTTAATGTATAAATACTTAAAATTCTGATTAGTCATTTATATCATCCTTACATATCATCTTCCTTTATAACAGAAATAAGAAATCGACGATATTGCGTTTTTCCTTATGTTAAAATGTTTCAGAATTTTGCCAAAATTTATAAACTTTATTTAGAAATATACACAGGATCTCTTCAGATGTAATGTTTAACGTACGTGAAAAGTATTGATTATATGACGTGTGTGAAAAATAGTAGTTTACAAATCAAGAATTTCCATATAAGTAAATCATCGATTATGCTTAATATTCTGAGTCGTGCAACAACAATCTATTGAGTGCGATAGATTAGTCAAAACACTAACAATATTAATTTATTTTCTGAAATCATGTAATGATCAGATGAATGTTGAACTATATCACTTTGTCAGTTGCAGCAAATTTTTTCTGCCCTCTCACCCGTGATCTCCACTTTACAACAGTTCGTACCCTCATATATTCTTCAAATCATCGGGCAGCTCGGTTTTGGGATGTTTATTTTCAAAGTGTTGCTTGTAAGTCTTAGGATCTGGCATTTGGGCCTGCAAATAATAAAATTTACATTCAACTCTATGCCAATAAACCTCCAAACATCTGCAAACTGACTGAATGAAGATGCTGACCTTGCATATGGTACACACGTGCACGAGTGCTTTCTGCGCTGCCTTCTTTTGATCATTGGCACTGTGTCCTTGCTGTTTCTTTAGTTTCGCACTTTTTTCCGCTGCCTTGGCTTGAGACTGTATCTTCTGCTGCCCACGTGCCATCCTACAAAAAATGTGCAAAAATTCACAGATAAGTGAAAAAATGTAATATATATTGGCAACAATAGGACAATCTTGTTTTTTCTTTTCGCAGAGTTTGTTAATATGATGCAGGATTAAATTTAGAATATTAACTAACAATACGTATCTAACATTTTTATAAGAATAAATCAAACAATCATATTCTTCGATGGTTGTCACCGTCCGTCAGGAGTCTTTCACTTTCTCTCTTTCTTTTTTTTATCTTCCACAACTATCTCCTGAAATAAGATATAGAACCATATTATACTGTACCTAGTTGCCGAAACGTGCAAACCACGTATTCGCGGAATTTACGCTCGCCGAAATCGTTCACGTGTCTGCTCCGACAATCACTATACACTATGCCACGGAATGAGATGTAAGGTTACTCTCGACCGTTGGAAAAAAGTACAGGGAAAACTTTCTAAGACGAGAGAGAGGGTGAGAGAGAAACACAACGAGGGAAGTATATCTCATCGCGAGAGAGTTCAGGATCTGTGTATCATCATCTGAGAGCTATGCTCCTCTCTCTCGTCTCTATTTCGTTGCTCGTCGGTCGTATATCCGTCTCGTTTCACGTGCAGATAGTGTAAGGCAGTGCAGCTGAACTGACATCTTACCTATCTGCAGACGGCGAATAACTTATAGACGTGGAATAAACGTGCTCGACGAGGGTGCCTTCCGCTTCGGCGATTTTGATATACCGACTCTTCCGCGATGACGGAGGCGCGGATGGTGCTTAACCCGGTTCTTATCACGGCGAGAGGGATTTGGGGAGGTCTTTTTTTTTTTTTATTTTTTTTTATTATGGAAAAGCCGGGACCGATACAGACGAGCGGAGCACTTTTAATACGCGACAAGTATGCTCGCGCGGGAGAAAGCGGTCAAACCGGAATCGCGTGTACCGCGAGTGTCAATGCCGTCAGCTGTCAGCTGCGGCACCGACCAGCGATGTGTATATATATGCATGTGGTGGCGCACGTCTAATCCGAGAATGATCCGACTACGAGAGTACGAGTTTCGGACTATTCCCACCCCCTCCCTCGAAGAGCTTGTCAAATGCGAGTCGCAACACGCGATAAAAAATTTCGTTCTGGTCGATATCAGTCGATATACACCGACGCGTACAAAAAGCACGAAAAAATTTTCGAGCGCGATTCGCGGCACTTGCATACTGTCTTGGCGTCCCGTCCCGCGCGCGCGGTAACACGGCCAATCATTTCTCGAGAATCGCAAAAGTTTGAGAGTCGGTACTGTAGATCTTAAAAACATATGTTCTAAGCTGTGTGTGGATGTACCTTTATAGACTTTATGAAGGGAGCACATGTATTGCGCACATTATTAAAATATTTATAATTTTATTGATATCCACCACCATCCAATGCATTTGCTCACTTTTGTAATCTTCAGCAATTTCTGAGAACCGTATAATAAGTTCCCGAGATCTGACAATCGCAATTTTTTTTCGGTAGATCGGTACTCTATAGCGCACATATATTCCATGACTTGTCGCAATTAGGAAAAATGGCTGATGATTCGTCGGGACGTGTTTTGACAATTTTGGTTGCCTGCTGACTGCTCCTTGAGCCTGATGGTCGACGAGAGGTCATGTCGCCTTGGGAAGCATAATTTCCGTGATCCTAGTGGTGGTACCATCGTGATGTAAAATTCAGCAGTGCGTTTGCCCTGCGTATCCCGCAATCGTCCGCTTGTCCCGTGCGTAACTCATTTAAACGTGTTTCTCGACTTGCTCCTGCTTGCTCCTACCTACTCCTACCTCCTCCTACCATTAGGAGATACTTTTTCGAGAGACTGATATCATCTCTTTTTTTAAAATAAAATGACATCTGTGCGCGAGGCGAGTCACTCTATCAATAAGTAGTTAATTTAATACGAGTGTTACTGACGTGCGAATCTTAGACTTGGCCTGTCATTTTGCGCTCGAGGCGTTTTTTTTTTAGCTAGGATTATCACGCGTGATTACGTGTGGTTCAGTATTTGCACTCAGCTCGATAATGTGACGAGAATGTGATCGTGATGTGTCTTTATTTCTGATATTAAAAAGCATTTATTTGAATGTGAAAATATAAATATCTATTAAATATTAAAACTATAAATGTTCACGAATAAGTATTTCTTTAGTAGATATATGTTATACGTTGATTTTTTAAATTTATATAGGTGAACATGCGACAGACCTACTGCATTCTCTGACGTAACATCCTCCATGTGGTTAAGTGGATATAAAACCTGTGAAAAGTTGGGATCGCGTCATGCCGAATTAGAGATTGCAACGAGTGTCTTCTGCAGTTTCTACAATCATGGTGTAGACAAGGGATCATTAAGGCAATAAAATGCCTGCCATGCAAATTAATAATGGGACAGCACTTTGCTAGTCTCAGAGACTTCTTTAGAATGGATGGTGAAAGGCAGCCTACTGAGATATGCGCTAATGCGCTTAGCCACCCATTACCCTTGGAAATGGTGAATCAAGATGGCAATGAAAGTTTGCCCGAAAACGAGACTAATGGCAATGTACCTGTAACGAATCGTAATATACTGCCGAACAGACCAGAATGTAAACTAGAAGGAAATTTGGACAACGATCGTTTAAACTTAGATGTAGACAACCATAATTCTAGATTTGAATCTTTGTATAGTCAACCTGTCGAAACTCAGGATACAAAGCAAGTTTGTAACAATGGTAATGTTACGAGCGAGCCGTCATTTAGACAACAGGAAGCATGTTGCAGTAGTTCTGGTGGTAGTAACAGTAGTAGCAGTTCTGAAGATAGCCCTGTAAATCCACCCTTAAGACGATCTTCTAAAACTTTGTCATTTGGGAAGAGAAAAAGTATGTATCAAATCAATTCCTCGCATATACATAATAATTTTCATTGTTATGCAATGCTAACTCATATTTCTTTGCACATATTATTAGATAAACAGCGCAACAAAGATCAAAACCCAATATGTAACCATGTTTTATCATCGAAAAAGAAACGTAGCAACTGGGTATTGAAATTTAATTGCGCCAAGAGCAAAAGCTCAAAAAACGCTGACATAATTCCCGGCCAAGGGAATGGTAACTCGGATTGTATATGCACCGGTTATAGGAGAACCGAGGAGCATCCTATGGGTGCGGGCGTCGTGTTTAATAGTCGATCCGCTCCGCAAAGTCCCGTTCTCGGGCCTTTGCCACCGAGCCCCGTAATTGATTTATCGCGATTTAACCCCGAAGAATTTCCTATGGAAGTACGTTTTTATTTCTCGATCACTTTTTAAGAGCAATTTATACAAAGATCTGGTTTCACTGTATCAATTTTCTTTTGTTCCTAAAGGATTGTGACGAACGTGCTCGAATGCAACGCGCACGAGAGATGGAGGAAGGTGTTGAACCCCCTCCCGATTATAGGCCTAATTATCCTACGGGAATACAAGTTCATCCCAACGGAATAACGGTGGACAGTTTGGCGGCATTGTTCCAAGCACATGCCGGTATTCAAGCTGCCGCTCTTACAGCCTTATCCCAAATAGACTTTACGTTAATTCCAAATATTGAGAGACCTGCACACACGCAGGTGAGTCATTTTTATTATTTAAATTTCTATTTATTTACCATTTATATAATTTAATTAAATAATACATATCGATACTTTAGGAGTAATTTTATATGCTGAAATAAAAATTATAATATGTATATAAATACAAGGTTTGTCTACATTACACTTGTGTTTACTAAACTGTAAAAATTAACCAATCATGATTGATTATTTTCCTCATATTCGATTGTAATTTGTCAATTTTTACGCGGTTTATGGCTATTGTAGAGTAGGCTTTAGAGTCTATCCAAATACCCATAGCCGCATAATCATATAAATAAGAAAAAAATCATATTTCTATCACGGACGCATGTAAAAAATAATTGGATAATTTTCTTTATATACATGCTTATGTAGCTGCGCAAGTTTGTCTAGATAACTTTTATATTTTTACGGTATCTTTTATTTTTTTTCCGATATACATATTCATCTTCTAAAGTGTATTGATATGTATTTATAAATTCATAATTGATGTGTATATATATATATATATATATATATTAACTTTTTCGCTATTTTATAATACAGGTTGATTATGTCCATTGTCTCGTGCCGGACTTAAGGTCGATTACAGCCTGCTCTTTCTACTGGGGTAAGATGGACCGTTACGAGGCGGAACGTTTATTGGAGGGCAAGCAAGAGGGTACTTTTTTGCTGCGAGATTCCGCACAAGAGGAATTTTTGTTTTCGGTGAGCTTCCGTAAATACGGACGCTCGTTACATGCTCGAATCGAACAGTGGAATCACAAGTTCAGTTTTGATTCGCATGACCCAGGAGTTTACGCTTCCGAAACAGTACGTATACGTATATATGCATTTGTCCGTATTTATTTTGTATTTGCATTTCATTTTTGATAATTAATAGACACGGTATAACCATGATCTGTATATACACCTTTACAGGTATGTGGTTTAATCGAACATTATAAGGATCCCTCGTGTTGTATGTTTTTCGAGCCCATGCTCACTATCCCGTTACATCGGAATTTCGCATTTCCGCTGCAGCATCTGTGCAGAGCGGTGATAACCACGCGAACAACGTACGATGGCATAAATATGCTGCAGTTGCCAAAGACACTTAAGAGCTATCTCAAAGAGTACCACTATAAACAGAGAGTGCGAGTCAGGCGATTAGATACGGAAAACGATTCACACACGGACTGTAGATCCATATCATGTTTACCGATATGAATCTCCTCGTATTAATATTCGATAGAATTTTATTATATGTTGCATAATTATGTTTCTTTACCCATATCTACAGTTGTGTCGCCGTATCAAATGCGAGCGGTACATGCATACGAGACATTGTAATATCAGGAATATCATGACTCCGACACACACACAGTTACACAAAATATCATTGCAATATTAGCAATAAAAGCATTGTATTCGTCTTAAGCGATTAATAGATACTGAAGGAGATGGCGTAGTATAATTAAAAGAAATGAAAAGAGAGGAAAGATAGGACTTGTGCGTTTTCAAGCGCGACAAGTGCCTACTTGGCGAGGTCTAGTAATCTTACATGTAAATACATCAGGACGACAGTGCTTCATACACTCGCACAGTGTATTGCGAAATCGTGTATTATGTAAACTTCAATATCATTGCTATTGTTCTTATTATTACTACTATACTTATTTCTTTATTTTATTCCTAACTACATTATCTTTTAATCATTATTTTAAATATGTATAATTTAATCTTAATTAAATTACGGGAACAGTTTGTATATTGTTAATTTTTATAGAACGATACCAAAACTTAATTGCCTGAAAGGCGCAGCAATTTAGTCTTTATTACCACAAAACTATGTCGTCAAATTAATCTATTTACGTAGCTAAAGTTACAAAAAAAAAGGGGAGAATGAGAAAGAGAGCGGTAGAAAGAGTCATTGCAAAATCTGGTTCATATTACTCCTATTGTGCCTATTTATAATGTTAAATATTATTAGGTAAAAGCTGTCTGTGTTGATGTTTCTCATTGCCAGATACGAAAATATATAATTTGTGTAAATTCTTTAAATTTCGACATATGGAGTGAATATCAGATGCAGTGAATTGAATTCGGAGTAACAATGCAAATCATTGAATATTGACAAATTTGCAAAATATATAATATTATAGAAATTGTTAAAAGTATTGGTTAATGGTTATTCGTATAATGAACTTCGTATTAAAAAAAAATAAAAATTTAATATTTATTATGTGTATATATTTTATTTGTCTCTGTTCCTAATATAGCGATTATATTGCATAGTCATTTTTAGAAAAAATTAACGATGGAGAATTAAAGCTTAAAAAAAATATTTTATTATCAGTTTATACATAATGTTTTCTCAAATAAGATACTTTGGACTATCGTAAAAAAGCTATGTGCTGATTTTATGTGAGAAATTTCTTAACTTTTTGAAGATATGATTTTGACAGGTTTATATTTGAAATGCTTTTATATTAACACAATGAAATAAAAAATATTTCAATGTAATTTTGATGGATTGTTCAAGATAAAGTAAAGATCTCAATATAATTCTTAGCTTCCATTGGTTCTTAATATACTAGCGTCTTGTTGCTACCTCTATCCATGTTAAATTTAATACCACAATTAATTATTCTTCAAGATTTATATTTTTAGTATATTTTATATGAATACAATTTTGTTGTACAAATGGTATTCATTGGCACGTTGAAACAATATAATTTTTTTAAGTTGCAAGAATAACAATCGTAATCAATTTCCTAAAATATATTCCGTGACTGGCAGCAGTACTTTGTAGTTGAAGAGAAAGAAGAGAAAGAACATCGCTAGAAAAAAAATGTCTATTATATTAGTGTAAGAAAAATATAAAGATTTTTCTCGTAACGATAATGTTTTACATGTACAATTGAAAAATTTAATATTATACTAATCATATTGTGATTATATATTTTATTGCAATGCATAAAACTCGAATTAATTGATGTCGAGATAATTTAAATGGAATTAACTTAAAGATAATAAGTCGTGTAATAATAAGTTGTATAAAAAAATGATAATTCATGATGTGAGTCCATGTAAAAAGGATACTGACAAAATTCCTTTCCCATCTTGTTACCATATACAACTCAGTAACGAGCGTATATCGGAAATACCAATACTTTAGAAAAGATAGTAGACTTTGTATAAGGTTATCCATTATGGTTAACAATTAATTATCGCTCAAACTTCTGCGAGTCTTCTTCTTGGTAGTTTCTACTGTTACTTCTGCGAATCGACTTTGATTCTCTGATATAAGAATTATGGGACACAGAAAAAAACGCAATGAAATTAAACAATAAACAAATCGACCAATCACAGCTGAGTTTAAAAATGATAATCTTATGTTTTCAGCAATTCTCGACTGCGATTAATTCGCGATTATCGCATGTTTTTTTTCTGTGCACTACTGGCTTTATTAGAGGCACTTTTTTTCTGTATACTATGACTCATATGACTGATACGACTACATATGAGATGACATCAGACACTGAAGGCCACTGAAGGCAACTGAAGGTAGTGGCCGTAGTGGCAGAGAGAAGCCTCTGGTGCACATGAGAAACGTCATTTTTAAAGCGATTTCAAATTAAAAGGTCTGTTTTCATTGAATATATTTAGTATTTACGAAAGTATGTGTATGTACATATATACATACATAGTTGGAAATAATTGAATGAGATAAAAACGTATTTAAATTATATATCCTTCGAAACAAAATCTACGCAAGGTTTCGCGATATATATTTATCGAATTCGTTAAGCGCTTTCCGCATCTCGTCGTATTTTGCGCGATCACACGCCTCGCATAGGGGCAGCCAGTCGAACGCCTGATGCTCATTCGACAATCTCACGGGCTTGTCCGGATTGAGCAGTTCCGCCAGCCAATAAATGACGATCTTTGGGCTTCCGTTCACTTTATATGTCATCTCGTGCCTCGCGTCTTCGAAAATTTTCAAGTCGTTCGCCACGAAACCAGCCTCTTCTTGGGTTTCGCGCAAGGCCGTCTCCATATCAGATTCGTTCGGATCAACGTGACCTGGAAACACCGATCGGCCGAGTCGAGCTTAATCTTTTTTTAACAACACGAATTTTTTCTAATTAAAAAAAGTGATTTAAATTTTTAGTTATTCGATAGCAATTAAACACATTTTTTTAATTAAAAATTGTTTATAGTAAACTATATAATTGTTCTTTCATTTTTCATTTGTCAATAATGTTAGAATTTAAAGAAAGAGAAACTAACATATATATATATATATACACACACACACACACACACACATTGTCAATCGGCATACGCAAGGGGAAAATTAAGGAGCATTAAATTTTAACAAAGTGACACAAATTATGAACATCATTTTTTTAACGAAAAGAAAGAAGCTATAAAAGAAGAATTAAGAAAGTTCACTGAAGATTTTCAAAGACAGATTATAACATATAATTAAATATTTTAATAAATTTTGTGTGAAATTAAATTTTTGCCCCCCCCCCCCTCC
>NW_012026784.1:4160443-4173177 GCF_000956235.1 Wasmannia auropunctata
CCCCCCCTCCTTTCCCGCCATAACTGAAAGTCTCGATACATCCATGGTGCTTAGTTAGTTAGTTCACTCGCATTGTCAGTTCTAGAGTTTTTAATGGCACTGATCGCACAATGTAAACAAAACCTTAATCCGCGTCAAGTCATTAATAGTCGTTTCAGCTTTCAGCTGACATTCAGCTGACAATGTCGATGTAGAAACATATACTAACCTTTAGGCGGTGTCCAGTGATGTTCTCCGTACGACGTCTGCATCAGCAGATACTGAATGGTATCTTGAAATCGGCGAAAAATCACAAGACCGCAAGCGCGTTGTTGTAACATCATGACGGTCGATGGTAGGAAAATTACTCACGAAGCTACTGAAACTGAAGCCCGTATCGAGCTGTGCGTTAGAAATTACAGGCTGGAAATCGATTCGACCAATCAGAACGAGGCAAGTAAAGTTTCGGAATAGCGATTTGAATTTTAAAATTTAGTCCAGTCTTTTTTCAGTCAACAATTTCAATCTCGAGCAATGATTTCATGTGACAAAACTAATCGAAATTCCTTTTCATCCGTTTTAGAAATAGAATCGTTAATTTTAAAAGCGACAGTTAATAATTATTAATTTTGAATCGTAATGTAGGTACTTGTATTTTTATAAACGTATTTAATTAAAAAAAAAAAGAATTGTCTTATAATTGAAACAAGAGCAACGAGAGTTTACTTAATTTATTCTAAAATTTTAAAAAGATGTATCATATGAAGTAGAAAAAAATTTAAAAGATATACGCGTTCATTTGTGCGATCTATACATTCGCAAGCAATGATCTTTGAATTCAAAGGAATGTAATTTTATTTTGTAACATTGATTATATCATGATATTTATAGAATCCAATACAATACTTTTTTTTTTAATAGTCGTCTGATTTTTGTACTTTTGCAAATTTATAACTCAAATGTGGAGTTAAAACTTACAAATATTAAAAAAACAATTTACGACTAGACATTCGTCGTGATAAATTCGTCTAACTCTAAATAAAAAGCGTATAAATCAGACATGACAATCAACATTTTGCTTCTCGAGTGAAATGTTCTCCGTATTTATACATCATAATAATACGTACACATATACATTAATTGACAGCGTTAGAAAGGAATGCATCCATCCTCTTTCTCTCTCTCTCTCTTTGATTGTAGGAATCTGTGCAATCTATATTATGCGATATTTCGCGAACGTATCGATTCGTAGCTTTTCACTGAAGAAAGTTGCGAAGGAATTGAAATAAAAAAATAAAAAAAAAGAAAATGTAGACGACTCGTACATGTCGTGACGAGTTTGCGCGTTTGACAGGAATCTGAATTGGGAAACAATGCATGTTACCATTTTATTATAAACGTTTTGCTACATTTTGGCTAGATACCGATCACCAGAAAACACTTAGCAAAGCTGTATATGTATGTATGTACCTATCTACAGAGACCGACGTGTGTATGTATGTATAATTCACGTTACGTGTGTTATGTGCGCGTCGAGTAGTCGTCGCGCGCAGCCACGCGGGCGACTACCGGCGGGAGTAATATATATTCTTTTTCGCGGCACTTAAATACAAAAAAAATCACATGAGAGCTCCCCCGGCAAATTGCGTCAAATTCGATTCTAAGCTCATCGCCCGTGTAGCTCCGCGATTCTAACTAGTTCTTAAATCTCCTCTCACACGTTAAAATCATGAATGTCTTTAGATTTTATGTCTTCTCTCCTTCACTTTATAAGCATCGATCGTTAATTTATACATTTATTTCGTAAAGCAAGCCGGCGAAGGGTGGATTTAGATTATGATAGATAATTAATTCGTCTATATGTCGGGGATGTGTATTATTAATGCTATCTGAAGGATCTTACGTTAACATTAATAATAATGATGATAATAATAATAATAATAATAATAATAATAATAATCCCTATTTATGGTATTGGGTGTGTGTGTGTGTGTTGTGTGTATCTCTATAGAGTCATTTACAACGGCCGCTCTGGATTACAATCCTTTTCTTTTTATTTTACACGGTAATAATAATGATGTACGATATTGTACTCAGGATACTAACTCTCTCTGATTAACGTAGGAACAAACGAAAAAAGAAAACGATCATTATCCTCCAGTCTAATTCCCTAAAAGTGATTGGCTATCTCTCTCTCTTTCTCTCTCTTTTAGAAGAGTGTGTGAATGTTTGCATCTAAATTGCCTCTCCTCGTAAATCGATAACATTATTACTAATCGTTATATTACATTATTTCGCTTATTGATTCATGAAGTAATCCGATGACACGAAATTGGTATGGTTTATGCATAAAGAAGATAAGTCCCGATGCCTGTGCTGCGTTAATCATTTACTTAGAATTTTTGTCAAGACGTTCGGTAACGGACAATTGGCGCCGATACTTAGTTGCTATCAGTCGTTTCATGATTCGCAACACAACGTATCACGATCGTACGTCGTGTTGGCGCGCTGAAGTTAATCTGTATTTTTCAGTGTAGCAAGTGTTAGAAATGTGAAAAATCATTGAGTTTATAGTATGTAAATAAATTAGTCATTGCCTATTTTAATAACATACTTCATTAATCTTAGGCAAATATAAAAAGTTTGCGATACTTGAGTTTCAAAGTGTATTTTATGATTTTGGTGTGTGAAATTCTCTCTCTCTCTCTCTCTCTCTCTCTTTCTTTCTTCTCATTAATTTTTAGTACCTTCGTAATATATACTATATACACCAAGTCTCTAGTTCGCTTCTACGGTTTACGATAAACCCTAATTTTATTTCATTCAACTGCAAATACTTCTGAATGAAAGGATTAAATAGTACAATATAGCTAATTATAATACTTAAATTTAATATTATCATATTATCATTTCTCGTAGAAATAACAGATCTTGTTATTACTGATGTAGTTTAGATTTGTAATTTCAATTTTTAGAATGATGAAGTATGTGTATTATATGTACACATGAAACACGAGTAATAACTCGATGATATTTCTAAATTATGTTAATAATTTCTTTGCTTCTACCTTTTTTGTATTGCATATTATATATATATATATATATATATATATATATATATATATATGTGTATATATGTATATATATGTATATGCATACTTTTGTCGTCTATGATAAAATAAAAATATTAATAATTATTATTACATGTTTTAATAATTCGCTAATGTCTATAGTGCTGCGTATTTTCAAACTTATACTATAGATAAAAAAAGGTAAAGTATCATAAAAATATTCGAAAAAACTCAACGGTTGCATAGTGTGCAACATTAAAACAATTCAATTGATTAGTTCGTTCACGGCGCTAATGCATTATAAATGATGACAGATTCTCGTCAATACAGAACGCAACACATATCCCTCGGTTCTGTAAATTTGTCAAATTATTTACAGGTAAAATCTCTCCGCTAGTAAAATTTTACATACAAGATATATAAGATTGGAGGAGAAAACAGGAAGCTACAGAGAAATCTCTTGACGTTGCAGATACATTGTCTCATTCTTTTATCTTTAGCATAGTCGCGTTATTTTATTGTACACGAGGAACGCGATCGCCATAAAAAACGAAATCGATGAGAAGTGTTTTATTAGGCACATTTAACAATCCGATTGAATCGATTCTACTTTAATCATCCTTCAACATCTTACGACAGTATGCGATAAGTGTTGAACATTCTAGAGACATATCAAATTTGAATGTAGATACCTTCAACGTCAAGAATAACACAAAATGTAATACTGTTTAAAAATGAAGATTGAAATACTTCATGACAGATGCGATGAATTTGATGGATTGTTCAAAAATTGGGAAGGCAGATCAACCTGTAAAGCATGACTGATTATTTTCGATCGGATGCACATTTCTTTCGTTATATCGATAACGAAAATTTCAAACTAATAAACATAGATTATTGTGTCTAATGCCAGCTTCTTTGTACGGTTGATCAGGTCAGCTGGTCCATCTCTCTTATCCCTCTCGCTCGCAAAGCGTTAACGAGGACCCGATCTAGTTCTCCATTTTGGCACTCGGGAGTATTTGAATACGTATTAGCCGTCACAGATCACAGTTTCGGATTTTTTTTTTTTTTTTTTTTTCGACGAATCGTTAATAGCGGTACCTCCAACGTAGAAGAGACGACCTGAGGGCGTGAGAAGATATCTCTTTCTCTCTTTCTCTGTCTCCTCCCTCTCATCTGACGATGACGTTCGTCGATTGGGACGGAGGAATCGCGTTTAAACGAATATTTCTTGGGTATCGGATTCGGAGTCGGAGTCCCAGAAGAAGAAACAAGAGTAAAACTCCTCGGTGACCACCGCCACTTGGTGGCTACGCTCACGAGGTCGTTATGGGTTGGCGCGATTGGCGGCTAGGGCGCCCGTGGCCGACAGTCACAGCTTGAGCTCGTTCGCGATTTTGCTGGCGATATTTTTAAAACCGATCGACGTGCCGGAGATACGCTTGAACCGCACTCCGTTCAGGGAAAGTCGTGGCAGCTTGCAGACTTCGATCTCCCACTGCACTTGACTGTCCGTCGCCGCCTCGCCGTGCGCGCACAGCAACAGGAACCGCTCGCGTTGCTCGTATTGGCATTTATTGGCGTCCAGTACCTGGAAAAAAGCGGCTCCGATGACGCGCGTTTTGTCTACTATAAATCTGATAATTATATCATCTGTCTTTAAGAGACAGGAGCCTAAACAGAGGCGTGGCTCGTCTCTATATTCACCGTTAAGTGTATCACCTTTAATATCGCGTGACATTCGGTGTAACATAAAACGTGCTTTCATTTTCAGTACCTTTCGGATCTCGGACATTATTTCGTTAGGATCTCGACTACTGGTAGTCTTCATACTCCACGTGAAGCGTAGACTGCGCGGCTTGACTTGTTCGTCGTTAGTGGTAGCTCCGCTGTAACAAAAAGATATCTTAAACCCGTCCAATTACCTAAAGCGTTTCCAGCGGTACAAGTTTTACAATTACGAATAAATTTAATACGGCGGTTTAAATCCAATGCTGCAGTAAAAAAAAGTTCTCGCTAAACTATGTTGAGAAATTCCGAATATTTCTATGCATAATTCTTGCATAATTTTTTATATCTAATATCATATGTGACGAGCGATAATTTATCAATTTATCTGTATATCTTTCACGAGTATTACTTCTATCTGTTTTAGAAATTGTAACATTGTTTTTATGCGTATCAGGATCAAATTGAAAATTATACAAAATGTATTGAGTCATGTAAAATGTAAATATTGTGCAGAATGTGATATGTTAAAGCTTCAAGCTTGCAATTGCGGCGTAAAAATAAATTCTTAACCCGTTTAAAAGAGATTCTACGATATAACTGTTGTGCTAAAATGTCCTTGCAAGCTGCCGATAGATAACATAAAACGTAATGTAAAATGGAAATTCATCCAGAATCAAACCTTATGAAGAGTTATAACATACATGCGTGACATGCAAATCATTTACGTCATAAATTTAATTACAACTTTAGTGCTGGATACATATATTTACATTTATATAGTAAAGAACACTTAAGAGTGAGTTACACAAAAGACAAAAGTTATATGTAAATAAATCACTGCAACCCCGAATATGTTACTATATTGTAATACTATCAAATTTTCGGATATTCTTATAATATCCTGATAATAAAATGATAATAAAAAAAATCTTGTAGTTTTTAACTAATAAAGCATGTAAATAAGACAGTTGAAAGTTATAAAGCAATAATCAATCCAACGTGTTCCATATATGTATGTCAGATGAATACTTTATCTCATATTAACAATTGCATAATTAGAATGTTTCTCTTTACAGACCTTCATTCTTAAATAGTAATAATTAGAATATAATTGTTATGTTTATGTAGTTATTTAAAATGTCAAATAAATTTTTGACGGACAACATTAGCCACCTCATGAAATATGCATGTTAAACCACACAAAAATCACCGGTAGATACAAACGAATGAACGTGCACCAAATGTGTTCTATTTAAACGAATGTAAATACGCGTTACATTGATAATGATCGACGAACAGAAAGTTGGATGTACAAAAAAATCAAGGAATGAATGAGAGTGAAATTAGAATAACGGATAGTGGTATTATGGTATGTAGCAACGTACCTCACTACTGGGTGCTTGGGGGGTACGGATGGGTCCATGGGGCTGAAATAACAAAACAAAGGCAGTTGCTAACAAACACTAAACATGATAAATTAATCAAATTGTCATATGTATAACAACCATCACCATCCTGTCACCATTGCACACCGATTACGACACAGAAAATTACGATGTGATGAGCTTAGAAAATCTCTGATGGGAGTGACATAATATTAATATTTTTTCAAAATTAAATAGAAATTCTTATAAAAAAAAAAAAAAAATAAACCAAAATATAAAAATGTATAATGTCGATGTGAAATTTCGTCACGGATATAAGCGTTTATTGTTTAAAGGAAGGTTATTTCTTTTCTCTCAGAGGGAAATTAAGGTGCAAATTGCAATTGTAGTTCTTTTCTTTCCTAGAATAATTCCTGATTCCTGATATGACGTGTCAAGGGATTATGTGAATCACTGTGTTGCGTAAATGTACAAAAAGAGCCCAATTCACACATAACACATTCCTATCGAGTTACATGCATCGTGAAACGCTATAAGACATATTCTCGCACAGGCAAAAACGTTCCTTTTTATGTATACAAGGATTTAGAAATAAATTAATACAACATATACAAGACATTTTTGACATATTTATTAATGCGAATTTATTACTATTATTGCTCCTTAAAATTATTAAATAATATTTCTATTTTGTTTATATATTATAAGCTGTTTACTGCCCTCCATAACGTAAAATCTAAATTAAATTTTCTAAATTAGATTCTTTAAATAATGGAGTGACTATAATTAATTGAATATCCTAAGGATCCTCTCTGGATGCTTGGACGGGCACGTAGTTGGAGTGCAGTAAAGAGCATAATCACTTAAAGACTGATGTTATATTTATATAATTTGCAAATAATTTTTTTATGTTTTGATATATTTAATATGACGTGGTCTTTTTCTCTTTCTCTCTCTCTCTCTCTCTCTCTTCCTTTCTCTCCCTTTCTCTCGCTCTGTCTCTCTTTCCCTCTCTCACTCTTTCCTTTAATTGTTCAACATTTTCTCTTTTCTCGTTTTCATATACATTAGTTTATTGGGTGACCTTAGATATTACATTTTATTACTTTTATAACTTTCTAATGTCACTTATGTATCCGAATATTGATAAACATGTGACAAATACAAAAAAACAAATCCTAGTAATGACGATTTTAAACATTCGTTGGAAATATATTATATCAAAATGCTAAATATATCGGGATACATTAATTGTGCAATCTCATGAGATGTAAATAAAAAGTTTGGAAATATTTAATATCATACAATAGAAGTAAATGTACGATTTTTTTAAATATCCTTTATACAAAAGAATATAAAAAAATCATCAATGTCTTAAAAGATCAGAGATGATAAAATTCCTCTGATTGGCTACAAGTAGGAAATATATATTTTTAAGCAGCTCGAGGCCACTCTACGGGATACGCCATGATTCGTTAATAAATGTATAATAATAGTTATTTGCCATATATAAATGTAGATGCTACTTGCGTTGACCAGATATTATTAATAAATGCTATTGGCAATGACTGTGGAAGGAGATTAGTGCATTGATTTATCGTGTAACGAGATATTTGAAATACACAATATTATATAGGAGAAGGCACGTATCTTCGATATTGGGGTAACACATGATCACAATTCTCAAATTTATAATATACGCAAAGCCAATACCTGTACTTAGTATTAAAATAAAATTAAATTGCAGATTATTAATATTTTTAATAGCTACGTCTTACACTGTAAAGGATTATGCATGTAACACCTTGCTTCTGTACTTTTTATTAAAAATATAATAGGTATGTTTTTTTTTCTTATATATTAAAAAATATATATACTTCTACAATAAATATGACGTTTATAAAATGTAATCTTGGGTAAAAGCTATTATGAATGACATTTAATTTAATCGGATTTTTAATATTACATAATTGTACTAAGCACAGCATTGCTCTTTAACGAGAAATAAGCATTAACATTTATCTTTATTGTTACACAATGAGATTATCAAAGACATACGTGCTTAAATATTGTATATTTCTAATAATTAAATAATGATACAATATATATAGATTAGGATACATTAATCAATATACAAATAAATGAAGTACCAATTAATTATGGCCTGCCTTGTTCAAATAATGTTCGATTATATGTCGCGTTCTCAATAATTTATACAATACAAATGAATATTTATTAATAGAATAAATTAAAGCAAGGTGGGTAAAATCGAATTGCCATTCATTGCAATCAAATAGCACTCTAATCATAATGTATTAGTCGATTTTGAGATCATTGTCGGAATTAGTATTTGGAATTGACAATTTGCAGAAATAAAGAATCGCTTTTTTATTTATTAAACATACATATATTCAATATTTTTGCTGTAATCTGTTGCTATTTGTTTACAGAATCTCGACAATGAAAAATCTTTGATAAAAATAATTATATTTTAATTAATCGCATTAAAAAACATGTATCTTTAATTAAAGTGAAAAGATAAAGTGGAATGCCTGATATACTTTTCACATGTCTCCATATTTGCGTTTATTCAATCAAAATGTATTTGTATTTTAGCAAATTACGTCGGCTAAATAATATTCAATTATAAATGCAATTATTACTGACATTGAATAGAAAACATAAATACAAGAATCAATTCAGGAAACAACGTAATAAAAATATAAAGTAATTGTAAGAGTCGTTTTTCCTTAATATTGCAAGTATATACTTATAAATCGAATCAATTAGCTCCTTTGTTTGTTTAGATTCTTTCATTTCATTCTTGCAAAGAAATACGTTATTTATTATAACTTCAAAATTATCTATAAACAACAAAACAGTATAAAGCTGCACAAGATTATCGAAGAAAATGTTGTAGCTATAATCAATATCTATAGGTACATACATATGTATATATTTCATGACAATATGCATATCCATTCATTTTAAAGGATGTATTTCCTTGAATTTCGTTTTAGTGAAAGAATCAGTACAAGAAGCCAATGTGTAGATTTATTAATACGTTACAAGAAAGCCAAATATGTATTCCACACTATCTTTAAAAAAAGAGGAATCTATGCTGGATATAAAAAAGGAAAAAATCAATGTATATGTTATACAGCAAAAACATAAAATCAATAATTTTCTACATTTACTAGTTAACAAAAATGCCAATTTTACTATTAAAATTGAGAAGACAACTCATAATTTTGCTAGTAAATGTATACACTTACGATTTTAATTTAATAAAAATGTATACAAACAATATGCAATTAAAAATAATACTCTATAGCATAGTTTTATAATATAACAAATAGAAACCATTTTATTAAATAATGTTTGTTCACTTCTGTATTTTTGCAAAATTCTTTGTTCATTTTTATAATAAATATTTTTTTTAGATATTCGTGTAACAACAATTTTTATTAAAATTAGTATGCTTTTACTAAGAGTACTAAGAATATATTCTTGTAAATGTATATATTTATTAGCAACAATAACATGTTTACTTTTATTCTTTACTTTCTTTAACTTAAGAAATTATATACGTTTACTAGTAAATACATATAATTGTTGAATTTTACGTTTTTACTGTGACATATGTATTACATATCATACCTAGTCAATCATATGGTCAACTTCAATAAACGGAATTAAATTATATTATGTGAAATATGAAAATAGCAATATAGAAAAGATACTTTAATTGTTTGTAATAACAAAAGTTTTATCAAACGATAGATATCAATACGACAGATTCCACGTTATAATTTCAAATAATATTGCTATCCAACATATTTTCCTAAAGAAAAGAAAAATAAAAGAAAAATTTAATTATAATGTTACAAAATATACAACATTATTCTAGTCCTCAATGTAATTTATGAAAAAAAATGGAGAGAAAATCAAAACGAAATAAAATAATATATTCGTGGAAGATGCGATTGCCATGGCGATATATCTGCATGCGGCTCGCTCTCATTTCAGCTCGGGGGAAACAAGGCGAGACTTCCTCCTTCACTTAAAAAAATCTGTCAAAGTACGAACATCATATGTACTCTATTATCTGTTAAATCTGTCTGATTCGTTCGTTAGTGTTAGTATAACTATAACATTTTCCTCACACTCGAAATTCTCTACCACTTGTAATCGATCATTACGATCGAATATATATACTTTCACGTTAGCAAGCATCTGTCGCTTTTATCTTCTAAAGGCAGTATAGAGAGAAAAAAAGGGTATTATAAGGTAGTAATACAAAAACAAGGAACATGAATAAATGTGTTTTTCATCGATAAAATATAAGTAAGAAGTTAAAGAGTTTGCTTCAAACAAAATATTTAAAAATGGTAAAAAACTTCTGTTCTAGTTTATATATATCGTTGATTTGCAAATAAAACTCATTTCATCACATTTGCAAGATTACTAAGGTTGCTAACTTTAATATAGGAGAATAATCTATGCCTATCGCACATCCGCCGTTACATAAAAATATGCTCTCGGTGCTTAAATGTAAGTGTTTTGAACACACTTATTAAATTCACATTTATCATTTCAGCAGCTAGATACTTTACGTCGGGGAGAAGGCATCTATTTACTATCTTATCGATCTTCGTAAAATAGCTGTTACATACATTCTTTACCGTTCTTTTATAATAAAAGTAAAACGATAAGTTAAAATAGCTTTTATGGTGCGAAAAATGAAAATGGTAGAAAAATATAAAGAAGATATTAGATTTTCTTTAGACGGACGACGTAAAGTATGCATATACAGTTACAGGCAGGCTGAATTAGGAAAGGCACAGATACCAATGTTATATCTAAGTGCGTAAGGCGATTTCCTGGTTTGTGATTTCAGGAAGACATTTTTTTCTTTTCAATAATTATATAATCATACACACATATACGTATCTATATATGTATATAAATTTGGATGCGATAATAAACGATATATACATATATACATATCATATGTATGCTCGAAGATATAGACGCACAATATTCGACATGTAAAACGTTCTTAAAAAAGTAATTTACACTCAATCTTGAGAACCACAGAATAACGGAGTTAAAAGAGTTTTTCTTCTCTCTTTTCGAGATTATATGCATCACACAATATCCATTGAGCGGTCGACTAATAATAAATAGACTTTTGCCTCTTTGCCCAGCTTGATTCAATATGCGTTAGGTATACGCATCGGGCATGCTGTGTCATGACACTGTCGGCACATCGGTTGTGTTAAAACCCGTGTCTGTATGGCCTTTCGCTTGTTGGAACTCGAGAGATGAAGCGAAGCTTATATGGTTCATGGCCTGCAGCATATAATATATATACCGATGTGAATTGACAATAGAGAAACGTCAGGTATTCATTCTGATGCACCAATGGCTATGGATGCTGTCAATTAGCACTAATTCTGTGCAATTATTCTGTACTATGTTGAAATGATGAGTACAGTGACCATATCATGAAAGTGAAAGAATATTATAACAATTGTCTACAACGAATTGTATACTCTCGTTATTCTGCAGTCTTCCATCCTCAGCTCCAAGTACTTATGTACGTGTATGCGCTGTCTTTTGCATTTGAATGTGCGATATGATAATTAGGTCCCATATATGTATATATATATGTATTTATATATATAATATATATATATATTAAATCAAAAATATGCCTCGCTACAATCGAGTGAGAAAAAGGGATGCACAATGAGTATGCGAGGTGGCCTGAATTCAGCCGAGCAGTGTGTATCATTTCCATCAATCAATCTCAAGAAAATTTGTCTTAAGCGCGAATCTTACAGTAACATAGTATACGATTTTCTATCTATAATATAATGAACGAACGAAAATTCTATATAAGACGTGTATTTTTTCGTTATGCATATAGAAACAAAAATATTTCTACTTAGAAATCAGCTAAAGGGTACAATCTGTCAAGCAAATATTTATGGGACAAACAAACAATACAGATAGGTGAAGTATCGCGATACGCTTGAGGATGAAAATGGTATATAAGTAAATATAAATAAAGCTATGAAACAAAATGCATAAGCTACATGTTTTGCGGCTTTCACTGATAATGGTCGCTGCTGGCTCATCGGATTTATAATGAATAATATCATATATAGCCTTATAATATGTAAATATATCGATGTATAGAATTTCCAGAATTACATAGTCATTGTGCATCCTTAAAAACAAAAAAACATCATTTTGCATGCAAACAATAGATACAATTTATCAAACTATATCACAAAATGAGATATATTCGAGTATATTAAAATCTCAACACTTAAATGTTTAAGATGCTAAGCATGCACTGAGGATCCACTGCAAAGCTGTGATGTTTATGCTAGCGCTCTTAGTCTGTACTTGTAATCGGATAATTGGATAACTCGGTGGCATAAAATTATTAAATATATATTTACTACTTAAGATGTATACATGTATACATACGATACACACATACACGCACACACAAACATACATACATACATACATGTATATATATATATAT
>NW_012026784.1:4173599-4175433 GCF_000956235.1 Wasmannia auropunctata
AGAACTGTATAGCCAATAAAATTACTGCTTTTCCGTAAAAGCTGCAAGTTGATTGGCTACACAGTTCTCGGTCCAAGAACTTGGACCGATTTCTAGTATCGTGGACACAAGGCTTAAGAAAGATAAAATTAGTTGTTCAATTGCTATGTATATTTCTGAAGATATTATTGCAAAAGTCTTTAACGCGCAAGCAATATCTTACAAATTAAGCTTAACGAATAATTAATAAAGCAATATTAATAAGAAAAATTAATTGATATTGATAAAAAATATGTACGCTATTATTTAAATAAGCACAGTCTACTGTAACGGAAATATAAATATTTCAACAATATAATTGTACTTTTTGCAAAAAATATGTTTTAAATACAGTAATTTTATAATTCAAAGCTAGAAAAGACTTCATAATTGTAAATGATGTTAACTTCAATATATTGCGTTATATAAATTTATAAAATAGATAATATTAAATAGCTTACATTCTATGCATACATGATCTAATCAGTTTTCAAAATTAACAAGAAAAATACAAAATGTATATTGTAATATATGTATGTATTTAACGCGTAGCTATGTACGAAATAATAAATATTTCCTAAATAAAACTAATTATGATAACATGCCGCTATATATACTACAGTATATTATCATAATTGTCCTACATATTAAGCTTAGTAATCAAGTCATACAAAAAAAAAATTTTTTTAAGTGAGCGAAATGTAAGCATGTCGAAATTGTATCATGAATTGTAATGAGATGATTTTACCATGGTCAAACCTAAATGATTTTTATACAAATGAAGGAAAAAGGAATGAAGCCGACTTAAGAATCTAGCAAAGTTGATATCATGCGAACGAAAAAGAGAAAGAGAGAAAAGAGTGAAATAAAGCAATAAGAGAGAATTAAAAAACAATGAGAAAATGACCAGAAACTATCCTAGAGAATCCTATGTCGACAATTTCTTAGGTAAAGCACTCAAAGAGATTGGCACTGTCGTTTTTGAGCTTCTGAGAAACGAATTTTCTCATCATCCGCTCCGGCAGAATTTGCGAAAGACTGTAATGACAGGAAACCTAATTACCCTAAGAGAGTTAGTGGCCCAAGAAAGAAGTAACCAAATGAAAAAGAACGAATGTAATCCGAAATATAAGTAATATATATTGAAATATTAAATATGCAGGAATGTATGCAGGTCTTTCGGTTTTTGTATTAGGCATCGGGGGCCTGTACCTCTGCCTAAGGGGGTCAGCAGTGGCGAGTAAGGAGTTGTGGGCGTTGCGTGGTTGAGGGTCCAGTAGTGAATGGTCGCTGGGGGGTACACCACTTGAGGAACGGTGACTTGCGCTGATGCTCGCAGACTTGGTGTGACCCCGCGTTGGTCTAGTGCCCTCGCCCAGACTGTGCACAAAACTAATCAGCAAATTGCCAAGCCTTATGTTTCACGATTTAATCCTATTTTTTTTTTATATATATAATAAAAGATCAGAAAATCTTTTGAGATTATACAGAAGCAAAACAGGGCGAGATCCAAAGATTTGTGAAATTTCAGATATCGAGAATATTTCATTACGTACTTATATGCATAATATAACAACAAATTTAAATCTTAGATAAATAATTATATTAAGAATTTTCTTGTTTCAAACATGATTTGAGTTGTAATGTCGTTTACTTTTGTATATCCTTTTTTTTTTTTTTAAGAAAAACTATGTTTAATAAATTTTTATGTATACTTAAACATATTTTATTTATCCGAAGAATTAAAAAATCTGCGCACATATATATAGGTACGTTACGTGTAACACACACATGTAGTATATATATATATATATAT
>NW_012026784.1:4176512-4240705 GCF_000956235.1 Wasmannia auropunctata
ACGAGATGCACTAACATTTTTTACTTTATGTATATATCGTTATGCAGCTAATAAAATATTGGACCATAATCTAATTTACGAGTATAAATTGATAATTAATAGCAAGTTCTGTAATGTCATGTAAGAAATGGAAACTAAATACACGTCCAATATCTCATATGTTAAATATGTATCGAGAAGTGAGAATATATATATATATATAGAATATATCAGAAAAAGTATAATAAAAAAATCTTGTAGCACTAGGTTTATTTTTAAATTATTATATTATTGTATTCCATTTTTTGATGTAAATAGATGTGTTTCGGGTAAAAATAATTGGATATCACTATACCTGGATACTTCGTTGGTTCTTTCAGTAGATGATGATGATGTTTTCGCTTGATCATAGGAGATGGTGCTACGTCGACCAACAGAACCAGGAGCAGGTGAGGTTAACGGCCGACCACCACCTACTCCTGCGTTCATTGTGTTGCTCTTGCCTACCCTTGCTTTACCACCAGGACTTGTACCCACGCCTAGAATGAACATTGTCACTGCAAGCCTCATTAGATATGGTTCAACACAAAACAAAAAGCAACATACTTTAAATTATAACAAACAGAAACATATTAAAAAGATTACGAGTTGCCGTATAAAATGTCTAACCTGCTTCCATATTAAGGGACAAACATAGAATAAAGTAATACGATTGTCTCTTTCTTGTCAATACATTGTAAGTATCATGATAAATGATCAGATTTTAAGGATATATGATATGCGGTAAAACTATGATGAAAAACATATAAGAACATGACATTAATATGACATTAAAGTACGATCAGAATTTTCGATAACAATATGATTGTATATAAATATGATAAAATTTGATTTATGTGAACAATACAAATAACACAAATAACAGATAAATTACAAATTAATTGCAAGTTCAATAAATTAGCTATTAAACCGCTGCAACCTTATCCAAAGCAATCTCCCTTATCCAAAGACTTTGCTCAAGCATCACGAAGGAAATATAGAGCGACAAATAATTGAATATCTATTCATAAGAAATTTTTATCATAAAGAATCGTTGAAGAATAAAGTATAACAACTCACTAGTATCTAACTGCCCAGGCGTTTGACTATTTTTAGGTGCAGAGGGTCGACTTGCAGAAACACGAGCACTATTTTCCTTGATCGTGGCTGCGTCCACGGTATTTTGTCGTTTAAAATTACTACCTCCACTTCCAGTCACAGTTGTGCCAGTTACTGCAGTCGCGTGATTGTGATTCGTTGCGTTACCTGGACTGGGTGCGCCTCCTAATCAGGAAAAAAAATTATTGAAATAAAATCTTTTATTCAGACACAGCTTTTGTACTAACAGATGTATATCAACAAAAACAATCCTGTCGTTTTTTGTTATTATATTTCAACATTCGTTATGTCACTTTTATTATAAATTTAACAATGAAATTATATACTATTTAGTAAAGTATTTAGTAACTATTTATTCTCTTTCAATATAATAAATAATACAAAAATTATTGTATAAAATTTACAATTTTCGACCACAAGAAATACAATGTCTTGTCTTACCCAAGTTTAATAAGTATCCTTATCCATGCTTGTTACTTGACAGTAAAGTTTAAGCTGCCATACTGCATTAAAGAGTTATGGTTAAAACGGACACGGATGTAACACTTACGAAGAGTTTCACCACCAGACGAGGCCCGTCTACTGGGTTTTGGATTGCTAGCAGAAATACTTCTGTGAACACCTCTATGAGATGGACTCTGTACTGCGCCACCTGTTCCTCCACTACTTCCTCCTCCAGCACCTGAACTGACTTGAGGTGGAATGTTACGCAGCGACAATGAACTACCTGATCGTGATCCATCGCTTTCAGGCTGTACAAACAGAAATTTGGGAAAATGTAAAGAAAACACAGAATTTTGACGCTATATGCTGCATATTAATCTTGATATTTTGTATACTTACGTCTGTCGTTTTTCTACCTAAGAGCAAGTAAGTGGCGAATACATCGTCATATTTCGCTTGTCCTAAAGAATCTTCTATTTCACTTCGAGTATATCCCATACTGGCTAAGGCCTCTGAAATAAAAATGCGTGGCGGCATAGTCACATCCATTAGAGTTGCAACAATTTTTCGACAATAATCAAAATTAAAAAGATGCAAAAAGAAAATCAAGACAAGAAGCTTTGCTACGTATTGTTATAAACAAGTACTATTTAACATTTAGAAACACATTAAATTCTTAAAAATTGGACTTATCGCTTTTATGACGTATATCCATATTTTAACACTCGTTAAAAATAAGATATGGTTTTAGTAATCAATTTATTAGCACTGATTAGAAAAAAAATTTTACATTTTGACCAAAATATATATTATCATGCAATTAAAAAGTTTTTTAAAAGCAAATCACATACAAAGACACACAGATATACACATAAATATATCAGACTACAATAAAAATTAAAAAAAAAAAAGTGATGTTTTTACGCTGTGCTTAGAAAATGTGCGCATACAAATTTCTTACTTGATACACTTTAGTGAAACATTATTTTAAATCGTGTGTATCCTAAAGACTGTATTCAGCATTCTAATAGAAAACTGTGACATAGTATATATTACTAAATAATATTGAATAAAAATTGTCTGATATATTTTGATATTAATAGTGATTATATTGCACGATTATTCAACTACAAGAAACATCCGACAATGTGAACATTCTCCTTGGAAAAATTGTACAAAAATCCAGAATAGTAAAACAATCACGAGAAATCATAATATACAATATATACAGTGAGTACACGTATATACGTGCGTTGAAAAAGACAAAAGTTGATCTTTATCATTAATCACAAGTAGTATAGAATGTTCACAAGGGGTGCGACATTAAACATAAACACGGTAAGTAGTAAGTGTTATGTACATACTGGCAGACTCACCTATCCTCTTGTGATCTCTATAATCAGGTTCAGGTTCTAAGTACGGCTTTAATTCGTCATCTTCATATCCCAAATTCATCCACTTATCTTTCATTATGTTCTACAGTAAAAAAAATAATTATATTATTTCTTTCAAACATGACTTACGTACGATTAAAAAATATCGCTTGTAAACTAATAAGACAATATGAGACAATCAATACCTTAATTAATAAAGTGATAGAGCTCAAGAATAAGTCACAATTCGAACCTCACGTACCTCTAGTGAAGCTCTTTTCGTTGGATTGAGCACTAAGAATTTCTTAAGAAGATTTTCACAGTCGGTGGACATATAAAACGGAATTCTATATTTCCCCCTTAATACCCTTTCCCTCAATTCCCTCAATGTCGAACCATCGAAAGGCAGTGAGCCGGATACCAGTGTGTATAGGATTACACCTAACGACCATACGTCCACTTCCGGACCATCGTATTTCTTTCCTGTAAACGAAAAATTGCACAGATAAATTTTAAGTTTGCATACAAATCCGCATAAGTCATTTTCAGGGGGAATACCTTGAAAAAGTTCCGGCGCAGCGTACGGCGGCGAGCCACAAAATGTGTCTAACTTGTTACCGGGTGTGAATTCGTTGCTAAAACCGAAATCGGCGATCTTGATATTCATTTCACTATCGAGCAACAGATTTTCGGCTTTTAAGTCTCTGTGTATGATCTTCTTTTGATGGCAGTATTGCACAGCAGAAACGATCTGCCTGAACTTCGCTCTCGCTTCTTTCTCCTTCATTCGCCCGTGCAGGACCAGGTAGTCGAAGACCTCGCCACCACTGGCATACTCCATTACCAGGTACAGTGTCTTTTCAGTCTCGATCACTTGGAACAATTTCACTATGTTTGGATGGTCAAGCATCTTCATTATCCTGACTTCTCGGAATAGCTGTAATTTATCAGATGCATCAGCATGAATCACGTATTTACATTTATGAGATGCATGTGAAATTTCCAGTTTTTCTCTGTTAAATTATGATAATGTGATATGACTCAAGCGATGACAGTTCTTATAAAAATATTTGCACGCAATAAGTATAATTAAAATAGTAACTTGAACGTTTCAACAATTAACTTAAAATAACGGTTAATGGTATGTAATAGTATCTATGTATATTAAAATGATACAATTTATACTAGTCCTAACAATGTTCTCATTTTTTATATCTATAATTTTGTTTTATAAGGCTTTGTAAAAAAAAAAGAAAATATAAGATAACGTTACCTTTTGAAGACTACCGGGATTCAATTGAGTCTTATCGATTATCTTGATGGCTACTTCCTTCCCCGTGGGTACATGCTTAGCAAGCTTCACCTTGGCAAAGTTGCCCTTGCCAATGGTCTTCAGTAATTTGTACTTGCCGATATGAGGTTCCTCGGAAGTTCGACTCCTCGAGGAGAGCCGACCTCCGCTACTCGACACCCCTACGCCATCTCCCGTCTGTAACACAAAAATCACAATCGATGAGCAAATAAAAGTCATTATTATTAAAGACAATGTTGCCATCAAATTGCAAAATACTCTCATTTCTGAGTAAAAATCGCAAGAAGCAGCGAGTTTTTTCAGTCAAATGCGTAGATGTCAAGTTTCATTTTGTAAAATTAATTACAAAATAGAACAAAAAAATTCAAAATACCAGACATACACAGTCAACATTTTAGATATTAAAACTAGTAAAGAAAATATGCGCGCGCGCGCGCGCGTGTGTGTGTGTGTGTGTGTGTGTGTGTGTATTGTTTCAATCTTAATAAAATAAAGAGCTGAAAATAAAGAATGAATGTACATGTGTAAATAAACATATTAAAAGTAAAATAGCCGACATTATTACGCGATTTCGAGATACAAGCAAAAAACGTTTAATAAAATTAAGAATCATTTAGCGGCTTACGTAAGATGATCAGATAAGATGATAATCCAATCAAAAATCTAAATTCGTTAATCTAAATTCGATTAAAGTGGAAATTATTTTGGACACTATATGTAAGCACCCAGCGTGTGCTAATTTATTTCGAGGAACGGGAGAACGCTGTGCAAAGTTGCGTCGTAAATAGCAAACTATTTCAGAAACTTAGGTCGCATCTCCGAGCGCGGCGTTTAAAGTCACGGAATGGGGCACGAGAAACGGGGCAAACGCTCGTTAAGAGCTCAGCGCGCATTCCTTAAGAATGCCGCATCGCGAGGAATCGCGGATCTCTCCCTCCTCCTCACACAATATCACATTTATTTTCGCGTACTCGCGCGGCCGCACTTGACACTTCCAGGCATGGCAGCGGCAGCGGCCATTGTCAATGGAATTAATTAAAGCTCGTTAAAGTGCACCAGATACAGATTATTCTGAATGGGATATATGCTGGACTCTCATATTAATCGCGAGGACAACCGCTGCGCTACATCGACACGTCGCACGTGCAATTTTTTTTACATTTCTTTTCTCGCTATATCTTCAATAAAAGAAAAAAAGAGAAAAAAGAAAAAAATGGCAGTATCGACATGACAAGCGTATTTATGATGTCAGAGTAATGCGCTATGCTCGTGATTATCAGATACGCGCGTTTAATTTATAAAAGGTATTAAGGATTTGAAATAAAAGCTGTTTACCTATATATATACCTTTACAAAAAGAAAAATATATTATTAAAGCACATATGCCGTATAATAGCAGAGAAGATGAAGAGCAAAAATAATTAGGACAGCAATTTGACAATTAATTTCGCAAGATTTTGATATTACCCTCAGGAGGCCACGCGTGACCATCTTGCGCGAGTTGACGGCAACTTTAGAAGCCGCCAGTTTGACCGCTCGGAAGTTCCAGCGAGACGATCGATGAGTAACGGATCGACGAGGGATTCGACGATAGACTACTTCCTCGTGCTCGCATGCGCGCGATCTAAACCGTCAGTAAATTGGTTTCTCCACCGATATCGCGAGAATATGCAGAAAAAGTTCGACACGGCAGCATATATACATACACAGATCGTGGATCTTAATCGCGATTTCGTTATTCGATCTTTTCGTTACTATCGCTTCATTCACGTGTCGGTCACGACTCTTCTTCCTGACCTTCTATTTTATTGGAGATAGATTAACTTAATTATCTGGATTCTTCTTCAATAACGACGATCTACCGTGATTTTCCATGATCGAGGAGTTCCCGTGGTCGATCGTTTTGGAAGGTCGAACGATGAGTCAACTCGCGGAGCGTATCGCCACGCTGGTTCATTTTCGGGATATACACGGTGTTGTATAAGAACCACCACTGTATTTTAACGATAAACCGATTGCCATGTCATAATCGTCTGTCGCTAGACGAGCACTCCGAGCTCCGATTGGAGAAAAAAGTAAGTGTAATCCGTTGACTTTGGCATCACGATTTAAAGGAATATTTCTTCTGAATTCCGATGACATTTGAATTACATTTCTCGAGTGTGAATTAAATCTCTTTCTTTTATCGTGCGGATCGTTTATAAAATACATAATATAATTCTGCAAACATCCGATATATATTAGGCACTCCTTGTACTGGTATTGACGATTGAACGGTAAATTGAATTTTCGAAAACGATATTTATTCTCGACTAGAGTAGTGTACAGTTCTTGGATTTGTTGTTTTCTGAAAATTTGCTCTTTTCGCAGGATTTAACTTGGCGAAAAAGTGAAGCTTTTGAAAAATTCTGTTTTAATGAAAATAATTTAGATGCATGTAGATATATAATTTTTGATATTTATCAATTCCAATTTTGGTCGCAATCGAATCCAAGGATTTCTCAGCGAAGGCGTGTCACGCATACGTTATTTTTTCAGACATCACAAACTACACTAATATCGTTATCTCGTCAATCTTTAATCAACGATAACAAGGTAGGGTGTCAGCGACACGATCTCTCGTCAGCACAGTCCACATCTAACATCAATTCATCAATGACGATAGTTAGTCAAATTAATCAAATCAAAACGTAATCAATTGGTAATGCGTGTTATCAAAATATTTTTGTAGGAGACCCTATCGAAATTGTGAAATCCAACGGGAGTTTCAATATCACAGTAGGTGTTCCAGAATAAATTTTTTGCGATATCCGCTTCCGTCGGGAGTATTCGAACTTGTGTCAAGGGCAGAGGCGTCACTATCACTGTTCGCGAATCTTTCTCGTTTGCCTGTCACAATTGTCAAGCACTGTTTCATCGTGTTCCACAAAAGAGAAAAAAAGAGAAGAGAGAAAGAGAGAAAGTATTGAGAAGAACGATGATTGAGAAACGCGAAGCGGTTGCTCTGGTCGTCGTCGACGGCGACGACGACCGTACGCGACTGCCTTTTCCCTTTTCTACCCTCGAAACGAGCCACCCTCGGAGAAGAGACCGCACAACCGAGGGATGCGAAGGCAGAATCAATACACGACGCCGCCACCCACTGGTGGAAACGTGAGAACGAACCACCCTTGAATGCCTAGCCTCAACGTCGCCCACCCCCTTTCTGCCATCCCCTTCCCCATGAGAGAACGCATGCGTCGCGAAAAGTGGGAATCACCGACACATGTTTGTTCCGTGTTTTACTCATTTAGTCGAGGGTGCTGCTCGCAGCCGAGATAACAGAGGCTGGTCAGCTGATCGGACCGCGCGAATGTCGCAGAGCGCAAGCGTTGGCATATCTTAAAGAAAAAAACGCTCGAAATATTTAACATGAGTTGTAAAAGACATGGCTTTTTCTTTATTATTATCAAAACTTAGTTATTTATAATTTTGATATTTTGAAATATAAAAAAGGGAAGGTAAAATTGGCATGATATTGTTTTATAAAGAAGGAAAAAATCGAAGATGGAAAAGATTCAGCTTTCTGCTCTCCACCTGTGAGAAAATATCGACTGCTCTAATTCCAAGATATCGATATGTATTATATGTACATCCTGATATATGATGATGACGCACACATCTGTGGGATGTACAGAGTAGGATGCTACATCTTCACCTTTACCTCCTCCTACCTAGCAACGAGTTTTCGCCTCGTCAGCTGCTCGAATCAACTATTATTATGAACACTGAGAAGATTATCGGAAACACAGTCTAGCTCTCTCTCTCTCTCTCTCTCTCTCTCTCTCTCTCTCTCTCTCTCTCTCTCTCCCCCCCCCCCTATATATATTTATATATATAAAAGATAAGACTGATAAATATATTGAATATCATTAAAAAGACTTGCGTCATTAACTTTGGTTCAATATTTTTTAATATTAAAAAAGTGCAATAGATAAGAATAAATCAAGTTAGGATAACGTCGGTATTAATATCGCGGCGATTTTGTAAAAGGGTAAACTGCTCAAACAACAAACTTACAATGTTTTTATTTTCGTATTTGTGAGAGCATTAATTTCTTTTCTTGTCGGACTCTTGAGCGAGAATACTCGAGAAGAATACTACTCAGTGTGAAGAGGGTAAAATCGAAGTTTCTGAAAGAGGCAACAGCAAAAGAGCGCGTTCCGTCAGCTGATCAATCGACCGAGAAAGTAACGATGAGAGAAGAGTCGCGGACATCCACTCCACGCAAAAGGTAGATAAGAATAGATCCAAGTTGACGCGAATTCTACCACGGAAAATGAATTTGCTAGTTCCCGTACACGTAAACTAGCAAATAAATCATGGAGCTTCGTTTAAGTGCTCTGTTAAACGAGAGGATGTCCTCCAGTTGATCGAATCGTGTTCTCTTCTCCGCTATAACAACTATTCAAATAATTCAACGTATTCGAATCTATCTAAATTAATAGTGCATTAATTATAATACAATCTGTTTTGCAATTTCAAAATGATTTTAGGTAAAGAAAAAGTATTTGTGTACCATTTGCATTGAAAAATCGTTGCGTATTAGACTCCCCAAAAATCTTTATAAAATTTAATTAATTTATTGACATAAACTAATTAAATTTTCTATTATTAAATGTTTATTATTAATTTTTTATATATTAATACTTTATATTGTTCGGCATATTATAATCATGGAAATTATCCGTTTTAAATAAAGATGATAATCGTCGGTTTCAGTGAAACTTACGATGCTGATACAGACAAAAACTGCTGACGCTGAATTTCTACGAAGATTATGATTTATGCGTCTTCGTGAAACAGCGAAAAAATGGGAAATACATGATGTAAAACAAAGCCAGCACTTCCGCTTTCGCGGGTGCATCTGAAATTTGTTTTATGGCGACACAAAAGTTGGTACGGATGTAAAATAAAGTCCCGTTCTAGATATATTGCCAGCTTATCGGCTCCACATGACATACAATATTAAAAGCTATGACTTCCGTTGTTTTATCGACGTATATCTAAAAGAATTTTGTTCGAAAAACTATCTTTTTCATGATTTTATCTTCAATATTTTCTATCAGTTGTCAAAGAAATGTTTTTATATTTTACCCTAAAAGATTTATCTACGTTAATAAATAAATTTTTAAAGAAAAAAAAATATTTCTTGCTGAAATTTCCAAAATAAATTTCAAATGCGTTCCGTGTGTAGGTTAATTAGCTTCGATAGGTTGTGCAATCATAACGTCCGAATGGCGCTTTGATAAAGCGGTCGTATCATCCGGATTATTTCAAGTCGAGCGGATGAGCCATAGACGAGTCATACATGTGACGTAAGTGTGAAAATGCATTTGCATTACCATTCGTTTATATTCGATTCGTAATATCGTCGATACACATATACGGACAATCGTAGAAGTCCGCGCGTGATTGCGGACCACACCGTTCCTTTTAACATTTTTCTCCTTTACGTCGCTTATACTTGCGTTTGTGATTTTATCTACTTTCTTAACTGTTAAGGATCTCACTCGTGGCGATTTCGATAATTATCGTTAAATAATCCTCGGCAAAGTTATAACTGCGTAATACCATACAGTCTAATTATTCTACGATAGACATCAAAAAGTGACGCGATTCTTTTTTTTCCCCTCTTTAAATTGGACAAAAATCTTATCGGCAAAACGCTTGATAACATTTTAACGTGAGTGATAACGTTGCAATCGATATGCCTAGCATATTGTATATATAGTACGTATTATATATCTACCTCCTTCTCGCTCTGAATACCCTTCTGCATGTCTGACAATGCTCTGAGCGGGACGATCGTCGCGTTGTTCTGCTGTTGCTGATGACGCTGATGATCCTTCTTGGTAACGATCGGCCGGACGATCGCGCGAGTTTGCGGCATTCTGGATTGTGTTCTCATCTCCGCTTCTTGTCCGCGTCGCGTATCCGAAGCGGTCCTGGACAACTTAACGGTGGGCTTCTTTGGCGTGATGCCGGCGTTTCCGGTGGAATTCCGCGTTGCGTCTCCCCGATGCAACAGCGAGGCCCTTTTTTCGTTTCATTACGATTTGTTCATCATAATAATTCTTCCCTCGACCGTTCAATGTTTTATGATATCGTGTATCGCGAGTATGATGATTAATAACAAACAAGTATACACAGATATCTGTCGAACGTTTTGTGTGATAATGTGTGTTTGGTAATTCAAATAGTGTGGAGAGAGATCAAGCGTAATAGGCAGAACGTTGTATTTGAAGACAGATATAAAGGCAATCAGTAAAAGTGCGATTAAACATCTTTCTAATTTTCAATATCAAATCTCTTAGTATATCAAAATCTTTAATTAAAATATTGTTACGATAAAATCCACTCGAAATATCAACTGGAGAATAATATTTTATTATCTGTTTATTACACCGACAAGAGAGAGGACAATTCGTGCAAAGCCGTTTATTCTTAATCTTTCATAATTCAGAAAATATCCTATCTTGATATTTTTATCGGAACACCAATTATCGAGCATCAATTATCGAGAAGATCTGTGCGTCTGATATTTGCAAGCTATTCAGTGACACTCGGTATATTTATTCATTGAAACATCTGCTCACGTGACACGCAAGCAATACTCCCTTGATCTCTCTCGTTTAGGCGTATAATGACCGATGTGTAATGGCGACGAACCGACGGGAAATCACGAAATAAATCGCTGCACGGTTGCGACATTGCGTAAACTAAATGTCAATTGTATCGAAGAAAGGGACACACGTGGGTGTAACGGACAGTCAATTGTGTGGATCAGGCGTATAGATAGTCGGAACGACGACGAGGATCAGGCGGAGGTTGGACGACGATTTCCTCAATTATCACTAAGACTATCGTCGCTCTGTGAATGTGCCAACGGATCATCTGCGTGCGTCCATATGTGTATACGGATACTGACCGATTGAAATGTTGTGACTTCGAATTTTTTTATGACGATTAACGTGCAACGATTAAAGTATAGTCAATCACGTGAATGGATGATATAAATTTCAAAATGCAATCAATAGCTTTAAATTTTTTATCAAGATAGATAAGATAAATTATTCATGAGATTCGTTTTTAGAATTGACATTTCTATTACTTTTTCTCAATAAAATTAATTATCCCGAAATCGATTGTAAATCAAAGCAAGTAATCTTTAAACATTTAAATTAGTGATTATTTTTTTTAATAAAAAAATCTCGAATGTATGACCGAGATTATCTTTGAATCAAGAGACGAACAAGAGAATTATATGCACAACGTGCGAATGATGTTTGATGATGAATGATAAAAGAGATATCGACGACAATGTCAATGAGCGGATAATTGACGTATGACGTAAACAGAGTATATATTTTACCCCTCGGCCTCATCGTCGGTGACATTTCGTAGCAAGTCCTCGTGTTCTCGATATCTGAGCTGAACTTCCGCTCCGAAATCCGAACTGTTCTCCAGTTGACGCGTCCTCGCGGCAATCGTGTTCATCTCGATGGCCTTAACTTGCTGCTCCAATCGTAGCAGCATATCAGTACTCTCGACCGTCGTCGTGCCCGTCGACGCTGTTCGCTGCTGCTTCAGAATCAAATCGAGACTGAGTGGCGCCTTAGGCTCTGCCGATGGAACGGGTGGTGTCAATTCTGTCCTCGGTTGAAAAAACGGAAGTCCGATCGGTTGGATAATCTTGGACTCATTGAAGACTCTCAACTTCTCCTCCAGATTCGCGTCCACGTTCGTGTCACTGAGGAGTCTCTTGACGGAAACGGGAGTGCGGCCGTAGAGCGGGCTCGCGGGGATCATCTCTTTTGGTCTAATCGGGCTTAAAGCGCCGGTCCGTTTCTCAACTACTTGCAAACCCTTGTCATCCTCCACCAGTTCCCACTGCTTCAAGCCCTCCAAGGGCGTGTGCGGCGCTGACAATCGCTTCGATGTGCCTATCGGGCTCGTTTCCGATTCACCAATAGCCTGTCGATTCACCAGCTGGCGCACTGCCTTTTCCGTGGACGACGGCATCAGGAACTTTCGTGCACCTGCCTGCGGTCGAATCAGGCTTCTGCTGGCTTGTGTTCGCACAAACGGGCTCTCCCGATCGTCCATCATTGAGAAATCTTACGTGGAAACAAAGACGGGAATTGACCGCCGTTAGCTGTTTCTCAGACTCTTCTCTTCAATCTCGTCTTCGTAAAACGATCCTTCATAGATAATGTATCGGTCGTTGATAAATCTTCAACATCGATTCAACGGCCAAACCGATCGATGATGCTGCACGGAAGATTTAGTTTCTGTCAAGAAGAAGATTCGTGTTTTTCTTTTTAAGGAAGATGTCAAGCACTGCGACGTTCATCACTAAACACATCACACAAAACCCAGAACCTGAGAACGAGGCACGATCCAATTGACTGATTCTCTCTTTTTTTCCTCTATACCTTCATTCGATTCACAATCACATATATCAGTAAGCGAACAAGCGGCGGTACGGATATAGGCTTTTTTGTAGATAGGAGAATAAAGCTTTATTGAACGGCGGCACTGTGTTGACTCTTTTTGCAATCGTAACATTGCAGAGACAATAAAGCGCAGATAGGTACGCAGGAACGCTCGCAATCTCGTGGATTACCGTATTAATGCGAGTAGACGAATAAAGCTCGGAGAATTGTAAACATGTGTACGTCCGTATCTGTGTATGACTCAGATGTTTATTATATAATGGCACTTTCACAGAATGAAACAGTCGTTAACTTGAATGCGTCATCAGCACATTGGAAAATTTTCGTATTTTAAAAAGTATAGATATTAAAGAATTACTTAACTGACTTGTGTTACGGAAAGTAACATGGAAAGTTTCATGATGAAATAAACGATACTCATTAAATTGATATAAAAATAATATGCAAATTTTGTCACAATTTTGTATACAGTATGTATCAAGTACAAAATATAAATCAGATTTTTTTTATTAAGTTAAGCAAGAGTATCGACAAAACAAATAAATTTGATGTTAATTTATTAATAAAATTTCCCAATAAAGTAAAGAAAGATATTCATGTATGTAAATATTATAAAATATTTACATAAATATTATTTTTATTAATCAAGTAAGACGATGAAGAAAATGCCAAGATATTGAGTTAAGAACTGTATGTCATACCACGTGCAGTTCTGAGACGCATGATAAGAACGCGTGTATTTATGACTTTCTGCGAGTTTTACCTCGATTTGGCTTAATTCGACGACAGTGAGGTGAAAAATATTTCTTAAACATCATTAATCGACAATCGTTAACGTTTTACTCAAGTTGTACATAATAAATGGCATTTATCACGGAATTAATTTCATAAAAACATTCTCATGGGAATACATAATTCGTATTACGTCAGTCGTATTACGTCATTCAATCATTTTTTATATTTGAGAATCCTATTTAGTCGTTTCATCAATTGAACTAAATTATTATTATGATTTTAGTAATGCGCATTATACGTAAGCAAATAATAATTCAGATTACTATTTAAATATTAATTTTTTTTTCCTAGTGATTTTCTTCTAATAAAACGGTTAACAAAATAAACGAATGTAAACGAAGCACCAATTTTTGCGCTCTATGAGCATTTCTGTTCGTTCTCTTAGGGACTTAGGTGAAGCAGCCAGGCGGAAATTTACTCCGAGATTGAACGAGACGAAGTCTCGTCGATAGATGAAGGGTAGGCAAGCTGTTTTGCCAATGGGAAATTGAACATGTTATTTCGAATATATATGTGATGTAAAAATTACAGCAAAATTGAAAGATTTAACGATAAAATGGTTAATGACAAATAGTTGCTAATAAAATTGTTCCCCAATAAATTAATTGATTGGTCGATTATCGTAAATACGATTGCAAAGCGAGGTTATATAGTTAATCAAATAAAAATTACAATGTGTGTAATGAGTTCTTCAATTCTCATATAGATTTAATGATTTAATATTATATGTATTCTTATATAAATTTAATGATTCAATATTATGATGCTACGATCAAGTATATATGAATTTTCTTTCAATATTAGATACATGCAATTCCTAACTGTTGCAAAACTGTTGAATGTAAAACGATTGTAATTTTTAAGTCCCAAATTGTTACATTTTTAATAAAAATAATGGTATTGATAGTGCAATTATTTTAAAACCATCTTTCATATTCTAAGTGCAGATTTTACAGGATTTATTTTTGCCACTTTTATCAGCTCGTAATACATTTGCAAATTTCACATTGTGTGGTAAATTAAAAGATTAAAAGGCGAGATAACGATATCTTTTTGATTGTAAATATCTAAAGATAAGCAGGTTTTACTGAAAAAAAAAAATGAAAACTAATAAAAAGAAGATTAATGAATAATGTATAATACTATAATGTACCACTTTAAAAGATATTGATTGATCAATTAGTGTCGTAGGCCAACTTTCCGATTATTTGTCAAGGCAGTATACGTCTCTCTCGACCAATTCGTCGAGAGATATCGAAGAGAACTTGTCGAACGGCCGAACGCCGACGCTGTTTTTCAACGAGACGATAGAATCATAAATCGTGAGCGAACGGAATAGAGCGTGGAGATTAAGGAGATTTATAGATCAGAGATATTACACGAGGTGTTCCAGGTCACTCGCAGTCCTTTTTTCGAAATGCGAGAAGCTATAGTCTTTTGAGTTTGAGTTCATTTATCTTCGCAATTCTTTGATAAATAACATTAAATTTGTTCATGAGCAAAAAACATTTTAAAATTTTATTAAAATTACATATATCTGATTAAAATTAAAGAAAGAGATTTATTGTCTTCTAAGGCTTTATAGTAAAAACTTCTGAAAATTTTTTACAACTTTTTATTCTTTACCGTTTATCGTTTGACAATATTGACATTTAATATTTCCTATTATTCAATATTATTTCCTAAGAACAAATTTAATCTACTTATTTCAAAATTTAGATATTATTTCGTGTTAATTAAAGAATCTGCAGATTGACAGAAAATGCAAAGAGATCTTGTATACCTTATATACCTTTTCTAGTACAGATTTGTGTTGCAAGGCGTTTCGAGGAAATGAAGGCTGGGAGAGTTCCGGCGAAGCATAATTGCCCGAAGCATAGCGCAATCATCGCGACCTAAAGCTTTAATAAAGAGACCCGGGCAGGTCTACCTTTGTACTTATTAATTGCTGTAGGAACGTCCAATAACAATGCGGAATTCCCATTGTTTCGCAGAAGCGATTTCGTAACAAACGACCGTTTCTCTTCCCGCGATTGGATCATAAGAATTTTCCGCAAATACGAGTTTCCGACTAATTCTTACACAAGCGAGATTCTGTATTTAATCTATGTAGTGATTGTAAAAACATAGCAACACAATTCTGAAACAATATTTCAAGAAAATTGCAGAATCCTTATAGAACCTGAAAGTATATTAAATATGACACACTTGATATACTTGAAGATTAAATTAAGGTTTTTAAAAAGGCGTTACGTTATTATTTCTCTGTGGCCAAAAGAGAAAGAAAGCAATTACATTGACAAATTCCTTTTTATAGCTAAATGTACTGCCGAACTCTCGGACGCCACGAGTTCTATTAAATAATTCGGCGATACGAAACGCGTGTATTTTTTGTGAAAAATTGTAATTGAAAGAATTGTAGCATAATTTCTTTGTCAATCACGATTGTACATGCTATCAGTTGTCACACACGCAATGCGTGTCGTTCGCACACGTCACATATACACACAAATTTACACCTGCGCGAAGTATTCGTTCACATATGCGTTACGTACAATGTTATATAAAAACTTACTCCGCGCTCGATCTTTTTCTTTTTCTCTCGAGAGTGTCGATCCCGAAAAAAAAGGGAAGAAACGGACGAGCGAAAGGACAAAAGAAGGACGGGTATCAAAAGGTTATGTGGACAACGGCCGGTTGTGACGAACTGGGTCCATTTCTTTCGAGGCGACGATAAGCACTCGGAGCCGACCAACTCGACTTCGTTACGCCATTTATCAGCAGTAGATACTGATAAGCGATAGCGTGTCTACCTAACACCCGGCACTGACGAGCGTCGAATCTTTGTATATTGTACGCACGGAGCCGCAAAATGATATAATAAAATATATCGAGAAATGCGCGTCGTGCTAAAGCGTAAAAGCAACACAAATTATTATTTTCCGGTCGTTGTCGCGAGTTATCAAGACCACAAATATGATACGATTGTAGTGGTGAGTGATAAAACTGTGAAATGTAAAGGGTATCGCATTATTTTCGTGTGTACAACAGTTCTAAATTAGTTCGAAATAATAAAAAATCCGACTTAATCGACCATAGTGAAACTAGTCATTAGAAAAGTGACCAATTGATAAGGAAATATTTTTTTCTTTCTTTTAAAAGAGCGCGAAGTAATGAAATATACTTCAAAACGATTGCTGATATAGCCGCGACAAAATTTATTACGCAACTCTATAAATGGAATTAAAACAACTGGAAAATAGAAATTGCGAATTTGCATATACATATGTATACATAATAAATGTCGTAATAGGCACAGATGCATGCGGATTGACCGAGTCACTTAAATCGCGTACATTTCCCGTTTATTTAATAAAAGCTCAAGTACGTGTGTTTCGTGCCCTTTCGCGCCTTTATCCGCTCGTAGATTCGTAACTATTGCCACGCCTCATGCACAAGCACGCTAGAAAAACCTTTGAGATAATTAAAATATATAGAAGCACTTTACGTTTCGCGTATTTAGAATATTAGATAGAGTCTAAATTCTTATCATAAATTTCTTCAAAATTTTCCTATCAACTTTTTATAAACAAAAAATTATCGCTATCAACGCAGCAAAATCTACTGCTAAAGCAATAATTTGAAACAATTTTTATAAAAAAATCAATATGGCATTTTTATGATGAACGGCTTCGTGGAACATATCACAAAGTTCTTATGTAGGTATTGTGTCGAGTCATCCGTATGATTTATATCGATCAGAGCAATTTTGAGGACAATCGAGAGTGCGGCTCGATGCTCTGCCTGTCTCGCGCACGAACAAACAAATTTAGCAGATCAGTGTTTCCAAACTGTGTCATAAAGCACGTTTGGAAGTATTTTGGACGCTCGCCAGACTTTCGTCGAGACATAATGTCAGTGTCAGTGCGTTATAAGCAAGAAGGAAGAAAGCAGGAGTTGTTAATCATTGGACAACGGTAGTGTAACGCTGACCCACGATAGATAGAAGCTGCATTATTTTTCCTCATTAGAATGCTTGAAGAAGTTTGTTTTTATGGGTGCGCTGGGTGTCAGTAGAATAACAAATAAAAAAATTCTAATTTGTTATGCAGATGACACGTATATTACGAGCTTATGAGGGAGTGACACACACGATCAATACGGAATAACGTGATTTAAATTCAGATCAACATGCAAAACATTGTATCGCGCTCTGAAGATCAATTTAATCCACTAATAATATAGTGGAAAAATTGTCCTTTAAATCTTTTTTCAGTTATTTCTTTTCTGTTCGGTTCTTCAGTTTTCTTCTTTTTTGCCACGTTAATGGATAAATTTGCTCGGTACTGCGGTTCGCGATATGATAAAAAAAAACGTACGAGGAGCGCGTACAGACATAGCCGTAGACTGGCATGTCGGTGCGTCGTGCCGCGGCGGCGTTGTATTGTTTGCAGCTTTCGCGTGCGACACGCAATGCACCGACACGCCGCGCCGCCGTCGCGCCGTTGCATACCGGCGAAGGACTTCGTTAGAGGGCCGTAGAAAAACCGACGAAATGACCGGCCTCGTCAGCAAATGAGGATTTGCGGTCGAGAAAGCAGGAGTATGACGTGGCCGAGCGTGAGTTAAGAATGGTTGGGCGGTATTGCGATGATAAACTTCCACCATGTAAATTAATGATGCGTTCTAGTGAACTGCATAAGCAATTAATTAAAAGGATGATTGATGACGAAGATTAAGTTGGTAAAAATCCGGCAAAGAGTTTATCAACAATAAATAAACGACAAGTAAACAATAAACAATAAATAAAACAAGAAATTTTTCTAGAGCTATTTTTCACAGAAATTGTCAATCCCTTTAAATTTTTCTGTACGATATAAAGTATGTACATTTGCTATATGTCAGCCAGGTAAAATACATCAAGAAAGATAGGAAAACCGAAGGAAAACAAAGATTATTTTCAAAGGTGCGCGACAGGTGGTGACGGTTAAATGAGATAACACGCCGATATCGCGGGCAATCAACATTTTACTACGCACGGGTTAAAAAAAGATGCGCGCTGAAAGTAGGGGAGAATTATGTTGTCCGTTCAGAACACGCGAAGGATGCACTTCCTCGGGACGCCCACGTTCACTCGTGATAACCGCCGCCGCCACCGCCTCTTGACAATGTCCTTTATGGAGCGAGACGTCGCGCTCGACAAGGCGCATCCATCGTCGCGTGGCACGTTGCATTTGGCCGTGTTAGAAAAGTCGAGTGGAACGTCTTTATTTCCGGCAGTGCTATTACCAGGGCGGAGGGACAAGCTTTAAAAGCGTCGACGAAAGCTATAAAAGAGTGGTCGCGGCCACCAATTTCCGAGCGAGCGCTACGTTAACTATAGGGACTAGGGACAAGAGAGGAACCTTTTAATTGCAATAACCTATAGGTATAACCTATTTCGCAACGCACTCCCAGCTAATAATCGTTTTATTTCACAATAAATCAGCCGTTTCTCTCTATTTACGTCAAAGCTTCGATACGATAGAACAAAATGGATATTTCAAAATTCAAATTAGAAAAATATAAAGAAATATTTCAGCCTTTTTGACTCAATATCGTGTATACCGTTTTTAATGTTAATTTTTGTTAATTTTAAATATGTTTGTTCAATTTAAGAACTACGAATGAGATATAATATCGATAAATGCCGCGTCAATGAATCCACATTCATTTGAAATAAGAGTAAAAATGCAGTGCATTTATGCTGCGTGCGCGCGTGTGCCGCGATGCGCGACTCGCGATTAACGCGATAGCTGGCGCGAGGTCTTTTGTTCGACGTAACAAATACCTGCAATCACGGGGCAGTATTATCGAGAGACAGGCACGGTACCATATGAATTGACACGAGGTGATTCACTCGAAAAAAATCTATTGCACCATTAGAGACATAAAAAAAGATTGCAAATTGTATATTTTCAAAAAATAATTATTCGTGGCTAATACGTCGACGTAATACCATATTGCTAAATGTTGCAGATGTCATCTATGAGAAAGATTTACGAGGTATAAAAATAAACGAGAAGATTATATTTCTAATTGTTCTGTTCTGAGTAATTTTCATTTTTAGCATTTACAACATTTACAGTTTCCTCAAATTTGTTTAAATTCGAGGAAACTGTAAATGTTTTAAAAAAATTATGTCAGTAACCATCAAACATGTAAATCAAGTCCTCGCTACAGTCCCATTGAACATACATATATCAGGTTGATAAGAAACTCCACTTTGCTGCATTCCACAAGAGAGGTAATCAAAATGTCACTTGGAGTGAACCAGGAAAAACTGCGATATGTAGTCATAATACAAAACTGTCAACATTTTTATTGCGGCATGCAGACTTTCCTTTTGCAAGCGATTATATAAACCGTATTAAATAATTGCCCCGTCGATGTCCTTTAATCTATAGATCGTTGCAATCATTAAGTATTACAGTGGATTGCCTCATGCTTTTTTGTGCACTCGGTGTATTATAACAACGGCAGCTGAGAATGAACAACGGGAAAGACGCGCAGGTCGTTTATCGTTTTTTTTTAGTGCACAACGGCCGTCACGAGAATCCTATTGTCGAGCGTAACGAATACAAAATAGTAGCTCGACGCTTTTGTCGGACGAGAAAAGAGCTAGATGTGAATCAAATAAACGAGCGAGTAATTGTGATGCGACAATCGGATTCTCACGAGAAGAAATCGTCTTATATCGTTTAAACGAAAAAAAAAAAAGAAAACGAAAAAGAAAAGAAAAAAAGAAATACCTAAATACAGTGAAGCAAATGTATAAGACGCGTTTATACTTTCGAATGTAAGAATAAAAAATAAATATAAAATTTTCAGTAATGACATTTGTGTGTATATGAAGACACTAATAAAGATATTGTATAAATATATTATAGCAATACCCTCTTACACAGTTATAACACTTAGTTTGTTTTGTAATAATATGTGAAGTTTAGACTTTTATATGAGATAATCATTATTTGTAATTTATTGCAATGACGCATCACGTCTATCATATTTCTTTTTGTTTCTTTCATTTTTAGTCACTTTATACCTTATTTTTAACAACGCGCGTGCATCATCGCTTGAAAAACAGTTCGCGACTGTGAAATAAACTTCTCTTTGTTCCGCGCTGTGCTCACGGGCGAAACGGAAAACGGAGCGACGAGCATTTGAATCGCAGATTGTGCGTTATCTCACCGGAATAATGGCCGTTTAATCAAACTTTTCCCGTCAAATCCGCAATTAAACCTGCTATTGATACATGTCGGGGTCGTCCACGAGCGTGATAAACTCAAGACCCTTCTGCCGCAGTTGTCGCTCTTTCGTTTGAGTAACTCATCGTTTCGATTGAATCTATGAGCTTGGTTGCACCAGTGATTCTTACTTGATTAATGCTACTCAGCGATCGTTAGTTTCTATCCATATCACAGTTGTAACATGAACAATTTTGTATCTTTATACTGCACATATAAAAAAACATAAAAAATAAAAGTAAAAAAAAAGAGATCTGTTTGACAACACGGCTTTTTAAATCTCTTGGAAAAAGTGCGTACAGTAGTATATTTTCCATCGAAAAATATCGAATAAAGATATAATCACTATACGCCATCGAGATCTGCAATTTAAATTTATGGAATTCTACAAGGTAGTCTATAACGATAATTTATGTTAAACATGCATATGGACTTCGTACCGAAAAGATCAGTTATAGTGTACTGTTGGTTTATGCACAGATAACTGTGAGATTAACGTTAAGCCGATGTTGGTTACAACTGAAGGATAACCGCAATTGGTCACTTCTTGCTTTTCATGATGAAACAAAATCGCGTTATGATTATGCGCATATTGTGCATTTATGTTGAATTAACGAGCGATAGTGACGCTTCATTAAACGACAAAAAGGTGTTTTTACGTGTTTTCCGCGCGAGAATGCGGTCGCCGCTGATTCGAAAATAATCGATCGCTCGATCGAATTATAAATGTAAATACTGAGCTGATTACAGCGTATAATTTTCAATTAATGCGAGAACAAGAGTTCCTCGGATGGCCTTCTGATGATTTTCAATAAATGATCGGTGTCTGATAATTCGAATATAATAGGCTAATTTATACTTTGATACGCGTTCATTGCACTCGATTATATAAAATACCTATAACAGCACACATGATAAAAAAAGGTATTAACACTTTTTCTTTCTTGTGCAATGTTCTCGTCAAAAGAATTTTTTTAATTGTAAAATACTGCACATTAGAAATAAAATTAATTTAACAATGAATGTAATACATTTTATCAAAAATAGTTTTACATTGTATTAAACTTTCTCTCTCTCTCTCTTTTTAAAATAATATAAAATAAAGTTAAACCAATAAAAATCGTTTAATAAAATTCTCTAAAAATAAAAAAAAGGCTCACACTACCAGATTCACAATAACGTCACGTCTACAAATTTTTCAATAATTCCGTCTGATTCATTTCAATGTATTCTTTCTGCACGATAAGTTCGTATAATTTTCCAAGAAGCTATTAATCTAGATTAGACGTTATCCTTTGTGGAAGGCAAATTGTTAAGATGAACAAAGAGCCGAGTCACGGTAGACGAAGGAAAAGCCATCCAAGTGACCCGAAACACGCGTAATATCGCAAAGGGTAATGAACAGAATCTCGTACTAATTATGCTCGCGAGGCGCAACCGTGGAATTATATACGGGTGGTTATATAAACCGTTAATTCTTATACGCGTACACACGTGCGCGCACTTCCGTCTATCTATTCTTTCGTTTGCTTTTAATACGCGCGCTATTCGCGGCACCGTGAAAGCTGTAGGGAGAAAAGGAGGAAGAAAAGATTATCCTGGCCGTAAGACGGCCTGAACGGCTTGAAGTCGTTACGCTAACTAATAACGCGGAACGTTTTCGGCCACGCGAATCCGGTTTTCTATCTTAAACGCGCGAGGTAGGTGTAAATTAAAACGCACTTTCGCACTTTTATTTTCCTAAACAAAGAGAGAAAGAGAATAATAGGAGTGACAATTCGATCCATTTAAAAAATATATAAATAAAAAATGCAAAATAAAATATATTAAATTATTTCTACCATTTCTAGAAATACTAGATCTGCGTTGAAAAGATATTCAGACGTTCAAGTCACAACGTATAGACTTGGTAGCGATCGCATGGTGAAATTAAATATGTTTCGCGAAATTCGCACGCAACCATGAGTCTCTTTTTGCGAACAATGTATAATTATCATTCAGATTATTCACAATAAGTAGACGTTGCTTTGTGCCACAGACACGATCAGAGTCTACACAAATAAATCGTACGCATATTTGCGTACAGTAGCGTGACGTAACGCTGCAAAATCGCACATACTGGTATCGGAATTTGTTTATTCTTCTTGTTAGCTTAAGAGAGAGACGTCGCGTTGCGAGGTCGACACGCGAGAAGCAGTTTTACTGCGCAACCTAACCTTGTTAAGGACACGTTTGTTTAGTGCATTAGCGAGATTTGTTCGCTAATTCAATTTTTCGCGGTTGAAAGTTTCGTTTTGAGTTTCTTATTGACTCGTTATATGGTGTTACGTTATGGAACGCGATAATAATTCAGTCGAATAAAGGTTAACGATTATCAATAATTTCGAATAATTGTAATAGAGAGTAATATTTTTATATGTGTGGTTAGTATAAGAATATGTGCTTAAATTCTCCAAACTTAGGTCGTCACGTACAAATAATTCACCTTGCTCGAGCGGATGAGATCACTCGATTAACGAAATCACTCAAGCGTTATCGCTATTATCACAGCTTACTGTATAATCACCACCGTGGAGAAACTAAAAAAAAACTCGAGATTTCTATGTGAAGAACCGCATAACGGCGCGTTATTTTCACAGAGCACTTCAACGGCACTTTACCGATATTTCCTCGTTAAGCTCGAACGCGACGACCGCGACGCAGCGGATCACATTATCGTCTCTCACTGATAAAGAGTTCGGGCGTGATCGTTGATCTTCGCGAAAGTCTAAGGTCCGGCACGGAGAGCGCGGAGTGTCGAAAATCGTAAGCACCGGAAAGAGAAGAAAAAAACTGCTCGGAGCACGGCACGGCGCGGCGCGGTGTGGTGTGGTGTGGCGCGATGCACACACTCGTGACACGCGGTGACGCACACGCGAAGCGTCACTGAGATACGGTGCGCGCACTGCGCGCGCTCCTCTCGTTCAGTTCCAGCCCGGCTCTATTCGATTCGGCTCGGCTCGACTCGACTCGGCTCGCCGCTCGTCGCACGCGAGCGCTACTCCAAGTGCTCCAACTGCTCCACTCGGTTTGGTTCGGTTGGCGGCTTGACGAGACGCGGCACGAAAAGTAGCTCGAACGAAGAGCGCGCGCGGCAAGTCGGCAACCGGACTGCTATACGCTTGGTGACGCGGGCGACCGGCGAAAGCGGAGTCACAGCCGGTGTTCGTACTTCGTGACTCATGAGCCAACTACATAGCTAGCCAGCCGGTTCGCGTACGGTCGTTCGAACCGCGCGCGCCTACTATCGTAGGACGAACTCGAGCCGTGCAAATGCCGATAACAATGCTGTTCGCTCCATCGACAACGTCCGGCGATTTGTCAAGCTATTTAAATTTAGTCGCAAGATTTCGAATGTACAATATCTGGAAGAAATTACGAGACAATATTAAAAATTTCGAGTAATTTGAGTTTTTGTAGATAACTATATCTCTTCTTATTTCAATAAGGACTTTTGCAACAGTGATGAATTCCAAAGTATTCTTATATAAAAAATGATAGTAACCATGTAATAAATTAAAATAATTTTGCCTACGCTTTCCAATTATAGGAATAACATTTTCGAGTTTGAGTGCGCTATTTTATATTTTGCGACAAGGAATATAAATACATGTGTTAAAACAATTTAAAATTATGTACCCGTTATACTCTCAACTTATTTCGAATTTTCTAGATGTCAAATTATCTCATATATCCATTCTTATCAAATATTCTAATCAAATATCTGAATATCTCTCATTACAAATCGGATACTGGATTTGGTAATTCAAATTTACAACTAAAGCACAACCTATTAACAAAATTATATATATGTCTGCAGCACTATTTGTAAATCCACACGTGTAAAAGGAAATAAAAGAAAAATAAAAAAATAATAGCATATTTTCAATCAAGATTCACTTTTTTTGCATTCGCACACTTTCTCGCTCGTGATTTTTTTTTTATTTTTTAGTACGAAAAACTGATCACTTTATGTAGATCCGATTTTCCTAATCAACTCACAGCTCGTGCAACGCACGCAAGTTGCAAAAAATTGTACGTATTATATCTTATCGTCTTTCGCAGTGGACGAGAACTGTGAAAGCCAACGAGATAAAGAGGACCGCGTGAATCACGCTCTCGCGATCGAGTGTCTCCGTTCGACCCACAATCGGTTATCGGCGACGTTCATTCGCCGATCTCGGGACCGATGTCTAGCGGAAGACTGATCGCCAAGAACTGGAAACATTCCGGATCCCGTTCGCGTTATCCAGGGAGTTGCGCCGCGCGCGCGATCGCGACCTTCGTGCTCTCTACCGGGATCGATCGATCGGAACGGGAGTCGATCGTGGAACGAATTACTGATCCACGCGAATACGGGCGAGGTAAAAGGATAATTGCTACACGATGCCCATTTCACGTTACTTCGAGCGGCTTTATCGTCGCGCTCCGCTGTGTAATCTTAATAGTTCCTCGATTCCGAGCGACCGCTTCCAAATATCTACACGATGCGTAATTCGTGAAAAAAGTTCACGCGATACCACTTGAAATCAATTTGAGAATTTTTGGCACGAAATATGGGCACGAAATATTAGCCCAAGAAGGCAAATATTAATTGATTCGTGAAACAAAAAAGTAATTTAATTATAAAAGGATGTATTAATAAAGTCCAAAAAACTTTATAATAGATTCTTTCACTCATTATTTGAATATGCCCAATTTTTCCGGTCGTTTCGGACTGTGTGAATTTTTAGTAAGTTTAGACGTTTCCGTTAAACCGGTAAAAGTTCGACGTAGGACATAAATAATCGAACACGAGAAAAATAAATTTTAGACACAGAAATTGTTGAAATACAAGGAAGTCGTTGGTATCGACAAATTTCTTTCAGCTCTTCCGTCGTGAGAAAAGTACGAAAAAGTAACGTTTGTCTTTTCGGTTTTTTAACTCTGTGATCAACGATGTGATCAACTTGAACAGTGTAAAGACTGGATATAATTTTGAGAATGATAATTGTGTAAATTGATTAATAAAATACAGAAATAGAAAATCTCATGAAAAAAGAGGCTATTCAAATCTATAATATAATTTCTTCTAATTCTTTCAAATTTGACTTTTTTTTTATCAAAGAAATAACATGATCAAAACTTATTTAAAAATATTTTCAGTGAATAATCCTTTCCTATCATGAATATATTTTATAATTATAATTTATATAAAACTGATTTATAAAACAAAGAACGCTTTACGTTCAAATTTGCAATACAAAAATGAAAGTAAATTTATTCAATAATATTGAACATGTGCATGCTAAAACGACAAAAAACGAATAACATCTGTCCGATGTAAAAATTGTGAACAAACATTTAATTTTTGTTCCCGACAAGAGATATCTAACATTGACTTGGCGTGAATTCTCGTCACTAAATAAAACGATCAATTAACGCGTTAAGTATCTCCTCACGTTTATACGCGCGTACATAAAATCGTGGAAGGAGCTAAATTTCGGCCGAACGCATTTTTTTCTTCGAGTAGCAGTTTCGCGGATAAATATACCTATACGATAAGATTGCCGGCAGTGCCGGAAATTTGATTCGCTGAATCATTGAAAAAATAGAGAGCAGCGGAAGCGTACGGTTATAAGGATTATCGGTTATCCCTGCTTTTTATTGCCCTTTCCGCCGCGGTGGACCACCCGTGGTATGCACGCTGATTAACTCGCGGAGCGCATTCCTCGCGTCTCGAGAAAGATTCAAAACGTAAAAGCTAACGTTTTTGATCTGATTTTCTATAATATAAAAGCGAGTTTCTATAATATAAAAAGAAATTTTATATTAACAATCGCTAGAGACCTATACATTTTTGTTACTTTTTTAAATTTCATTTTTCATTATTATCTCTGTATATGGATGCTCATCTAAAAGATAAATCTAGATCTTAGATCTATTTTACATACGATATTTTTAAATTATTTTGAATATTGTATTCATCTGAGAGAATTAATCGCACAACTCATCGTTAACAACAAATAGGAAACCTGAAGCAGCAGATTTTTACTTCTGTAAGCGTTTTCATCGGGGTCACCGTGACTAAGGTTGGAATAATTGGAGCACGAAGCCCGTATTTTTTCAACCGCTGATATCACATTTTAAAAATGCGACAGAAAAACCAGTATAATTTTCTCGCAAATAATTATATCCTTCAGCGAAGTATTTTAGAGGCATCGTCGTTATGTCTACGAGCAAAACGTACACGTGCGGCTAAGATAAAAAAATAAAAGTATAAGTGCAAATAAGATAAGAAAGAGATAAGATACAAATGGAAGTTTAGATACAGGTATACCTTCGTACATACTGAACATGTTTCTCGCACGCAAATTTATTTTTGCTACTAAGTTAAACTCGATCCCTTCAATAATGATTCGCTCGGTGAATTGCAGGCAAAGCGTTAACATCGACGGACCTCTCTCATTTCTGCAATCTCCGGGATCAGTCTATAGAACCGAGGGGAATCTAGTAACTATATACCACAAGTGGCCGAGCAACCGCGTCGAGTAGTCCGCAGGTATAGACATAAACTTGATTCTAAACTTGCACAAGTCGTTTACTTAAAAAAGCGACATAAGTTCATAAAATTAACTAAAATAGATATAGTAAATTAACAGAGACATAGTTTATAAATTAATCGCATTTCGTTCGCTAACATTGACTTTTTTATTCAATATTTTAACACAATTTTAAATTATTTTATATTTAATATTATTTTAAATACTTCGGTTGTATCGTGGGACTAAAATATGAGAGATCGTACGTTATCGCATTGAAATGAGAATTTCTATAGTTTCATTAAGTCGTTAAACGACTGAAATTTATGTCAATAATTGAACTTTCAGTAAATGAATTTTTTGTCAGCAACCTCAGCAAGTTATACTATAATGTTATTCAGAATCAGTCGGCTCTTGAATCGTGGGAACAATTATTGCACGATACGGCTCGCGATACAAAGAATCGCGTGAGATCCTTCGGTCGGTGCTGCCTCCTTTCTGACTTCCGTTCGCACTCAGCATGCGGCAAACGAGTTTTACGTCCCGGTGCGTCCAAAGGGTTTCACGCAGCGCGATTATCTCCATCTGAGGCCGGGTTTTGATTCTACATCGCTGAGTGAATCATGGGAGAGAAAGAGAGATGCACGGGCGTTATTCTGAATAGGAATATTCAGCTTCGATACAATATATCGATATCGAAGAGTTTTTAAGGAATAAGAACAATAAAAAAACTATGTAACATTATATACATATATATATATATATATATATATATACCTATATATATATATAGAAATTAGAAAATAAATAAAATTAGAAACTAAACAGAAACAAGAAAGAATACAAAAATTCTAATTATGCAGTTTAAAATTGTTAAATTAATTTATTATATAAATAAAAGTATTTTTCTTATAATAGTAAAGTATCTATAGCATTATATTATATTAAAAATTAAATATAAGATTTTAATGTCAGCAAACAAGATCTCTAATAAAAAATTTATTGCATTGACTTAAAAAATTTCTGTCATGTTTTTTTTTTATAATACAAACAAAATGCTTATAGACTTCGCTGCTTATTACTTTACGTCTACAGATGGCAGCACTACCTTAAATAATGAGTATCATATGGCTACTAAAAAGGTGTAATAAATTAAAAGTATCTATACATACATATAAATAATTATACCGCGTAATACTTGTCCCATTATACAATTTAATATCAATTACTCAGCTTATATTTTTATTTGCAAGTTTTAAACGTTGAATTATATTAGCAATTAAAAATTTAATTTTAATTTGTACAATCTTGGTATGTTTAATGTACCAATGTAAAGCAGCACTTTTTGCATTACATTGTTGTGAAGATAGAAATATTCACGATAGAGCAACATCAACAAATTTTCAAGCGTAATGCGATTTGCAAACAATAGACTTTTGTCTTTTCGAGAGTACTAGATGATGAATGAAATACAAAAGAAACGGCGTAGAATAAACTAAAAGTTTCCCGCGAGACACTTTCCTGTTATTACTTTCTTTATTTCACGCGATGAAAATCATACTCACGCTGTTCAGATGTTCGCGATAAGCAACTTATTATGAATTGCTCGCGAAAGTTTCCTGCATCACTTAAGTTTAAGCGAATTATATAAGCAACTATATAGATGTATCTACTTTTTCTCGCAGAACCAAACGCTGGATAGAAAGCGCAAAGGGATATAATCGAATTTATATCTTCGTTATTGTATCTCATTAGCAAGCATCACGTCGTAGACCTGGAACTTTGAAAGCGCATTAAGCGGCAACTTCGAGGCTCTCGCGTTAACTTTCGTTTTAACAAAACCAACTTTTCCAGAAAGAAAAAAAAACGAAACAAAAAATATGCGCTTTTCAATAAAATCGTGTGATTTGCAATAAAAGAGATAAAACTGCATTTAAAAATCATATATATTATACATATATATATATACAATTATATATATGTTATATATGTTTACCTCTCTTCTTCTTATATAAGTATATAATTTAAAATATAGAAATAGAAATATATATCCATATAATAGATATAAAGTAAAATATACATTTAAATGCGTCGCACGAATTATTTCAAATAACGAAGAGCCGATATCAGTTCGATGAATCATACTAAACATAACAGTACTTTACACGCGGATTAACTTACGGGTGTTTCCGCGGAAACAGTCGATAATTATGCTCGGACTTTTACATCTAAATATATAGTTATAAGACAATGGCGAAAGTTGTATCGGCAGTACGCACATGATTTGATCTGCTGGACTCTTGGAACGCGAGGGAGGCTGAGGAGGATATTTATGGAACTTATGAATATTATACATATGTCGGAACGACACATTACAACGACCACATTACGTCGTGACCTTTTTTATCACGTGATCAAACTGATCCCGCAAATATGCGGCAAATTGAGAGGTTGACGAGCTCGCGAATTTTCGGCACTTGTTAATTGCGTAATACATGTGATTTTTGATTAAATTTATAAACGTGATCTACAAAATAAAATCCGTCTGATAAACAAAAATAAAAATAATAAAGATAAATAAAATTCGGATAATGTTTGATATTGTTATCAGTTTGTAATAATTTAATTTTAAAATCAGAATCTAAAACATTGTAAGATAACGGCAAATATTAAGATATTTTTATCTATCAATTTTCAATTTCGATAAAACTGTCTGAGGATGTATCCGCAAGCAATTATCGGTCAATTTATTACAAAGACCAAAAATAGTTTATCGATCGATATCGAGAGATGGTAACATCTTTGCGATGTGAAAGAAGTCGTCTCCCAAAGACTCTTCGGAATATTTATCGACTCTTACAGCCGCGCTTGTTAGAGACCGACTTCTTGAAGCGAGAAAATTTCACGCAAAGGCGTGGTTTCGCGACCCACGCGCAGAGGATGCAGCTTTCCCACACGTTAGACACGATTAGCGTTGGCATTGTTAATAACGGGCGGCAGAGAAGAGCCCCGGGAGCGCTAAAAGGATCTCTTGAGCTCGCTTTGCGTGCTACATAGAGCAAACTCGTTTTTTCGAAAGAGTCTGAAGGTGGAGTCACGCACAACGCATTTGCATGCACGTGGCGGCGCGCGACGCGCGGTGTATGCACTGCATACGCTCCAACTTACGTACACGTAGATACACGAGTTAAAATCGCGCTAGATTAATTGAAGAGCTGAGTTCACGCAATAAGAGCGTGAAACGCAAAACTTTCATTATTCAAAAAGATGTATAATCACTACACAACTCATAAATGTTACATTAAGCTAAACACAATTTTTGACCCATATTCCTATTAAGATTTTACTTAGAAGCTTTTAAATTTATTTTTCTGAGAGGCGGTTCATCTCGGAAATTTTACTCATTTTTCTTACATTAACACTACTCTGACTAAAAATTTACTCACATAATTGATTTTTTTTACACTTTTTTATGTCTACGTTATAGATTGTAAGATATTAAAAAATAACTGAACTGAAACAATTTTAATATATTTGAAAAAATTTAGAAATTTTACTAATCGTTTCACATGTTATTTTTTTAAATCACATTTACTTTTTTCTGTTCTATTATGTTCTTCTTAAATGCAAACAAATGAAATAACAGAAAATAAAAATAAAAACATCTATCCTTGACAATAATACGAGTTTTGCACACAGCAATATATTAACTTTTGTTTTATTTCTTGACTATTTAGTATTCAAATGCTGCTATCTTCATAATTGCTACCATATTTTGGTTCATTCATTTTCTTTCAAAACAGATGCATTTGCATTTGCGCAAGTATATTTTCTGCAAAGTATGTATGTATTTATTGCCATTTCAAACATCGTTCGTGCATATACGTATCAGAATAGCCTGAACGGTATAAAAGATTGTACGAATTATGAGAATGACCGTTGCGTTATACCCGTGTTATGCGTAATATTGGAAAGTTGATATCTCAATTTTCGCATCGTAATTTCGTAACATAAATTAAAATCTTAAAGTATTTTTGCAACGACGGATTCATAAAGCTTGGGGAATCAATTTTCTCTTCTCCTTCTTACTAGTGTCCTTTGACACTTTGACAACTCTTGATTTCTTCACGTATTCGAAGAAGACGTTTAACGCTTTAAGTTTATCGCTACTCGAAATGCTACAGCATGTCACAATTACCAATCTCAAAACAATTGGCTGTTTATAATGAAATGGCAACTAACATTAAAGAGACAAAGTTAAAAATTCTTACTTGAAGAAATATACGATTATTATTAGACGACACAATTAGTCTCGTTGCAGCCCGCGCGGCCTCAGACGCAACTGGCAATTCGGCATGCTAATTGTCATCGCATCACCAATCAAACAATTATCCGTTGATGCAAATAGCTGCAATGTAAATGGCGTAATTAATGTCGGATTCGAATATTTAGCTAATAAGCGCGATGTAAATTGTTTCCGGGCTATCAGTCAAATTATAAATGACTGTGTGTTTCTGAATAATCATTTAATACATGCGTAAAGTGAAAAATAAGGTTTGCAACAATGTATATATGCTGCGGCGAAAATACTGATAAAATATATAAATATATGTGGTATTGAAAAGAGGCACGATGCTATTTATATTTTATACAAAATCTTTTTTAAGAACGCCCCGGTTTCGAAATCTCCCAAGCTTTCTCAACGCCTCTGCTTTTAACAGAATGGCGAATATAATACGCTGTTACGTTTTAAAAACTGAATTATATTTTTCACAAGCTGTATACATACAAATTCGAATGTTACAGCCACTGTGTATCATATCGAGGTGAAAGTTTGTTTGAGAGAATTTCAGAAAGCCTAAAAAGGAAACACCACGCTAAACACTTGCGTATGTATTCGCGTATTTTTTTTTTCGCATGTCGAGATTAATTATGCAGACACATTGCAACGAACAATCGGCGCGGCGTCGGCGAATAAAAAATTTCCATTCAGACATCGCTTCAGCAGCTGCTTAGCGATGCATCGCGCAATGCGTTTGCTACGCAAATATCGAGATGCTTTTATCTGCGTTTATGGCTTTACAACCCCGCGTGACGACACGCGGTGAACATTGCGGATGGTGAACCAAGAATAGTTTACAGCTTTACAAAATCAGACACTCTCGATATCGAGAAGCCTCATCTCGCGTTTGTTAATCAAAAACCGCCAACGACTTTACGCTATGCATTATCTTTCTATTGTACGATAAATTGTGACAGCAAATGCAACAATATATCTTAAGACATAAACATAAAATGAAACATGAAAATCATTCATACAATATAAAAATGATAATACAAGCAAGTAAAAATTTTCAATAGTGAAAAAAATAAAAGCAAAAAATTAATCTCGATTTAATCTATCATCTGCATTTAATTTTATTGATTTGATGGTATTTTCATCTATAATATTACTATAATATTACTAAAATATTGTATCTCATGCAAGGAATCCACTTATTTGTAGGAAATAAATTCGGCAATGCCACGATTATCATAATCACTCAATCGTTGAGGAATATTCTGGAAGAATTTATTCCGCATCGATGCCTCCACATTCATTCGTGTCGGCGCGATAAATCTTGCCATCCATCGCGCGTACAGACCCGCATCGAAAACCCGTGCGAAATCCATTCGGGTCAAGTTTTGGAAGCGAGAGACTCGCGCGCGCGTTAGCGCATGTGGCGCAATGACGGATTTATCGATCGTAAATACGGTTCAACCGTTTCACACGTTAAGGGAAGGTCAGGCGTGCACCAATTTCAACCTATTTTCGGCAGCGCAAGAGTTTGCTATGCCGAACACATATAGATCGCACGTGTTGCAAATTATCTCGCCTCGGCACGTCGTCGTGACTGACCAATGATTTTTCATTGAGCACTTCTCACTCGCACAAGAATAAAATTTTATCTACTCTAACTTGTTTTCGTACCGTTAACTTTATTCGAGCTATTTGACTTATCGCGATTTCCTTTCTTTGCAACAATTTTATATAACTTTTGGATACAATAAGAGTATTGTATATTTTAATAAGACTCCTACTAAATATCGTTTTACATATAAAAATAGAAAAAAACGTGCTCCACTACAATAGCGCTCATATATAATTTATAATTAATAATAAATTATAATTAATAAATTATAAGGTACGTGCAGGAGCACGACTACATAGTTTCCATCCGGACGAGACAAAGGGCATAATTAGGATCAAACTTCACAGGTAAGTTCGTTCAATCTAACAATTATAATTATAATTTATAATTTAATATTTTCAAATAATTCGTAATATGCAGAAATTATAGATATTTCATGGAATGAGAACTGAGAAGATTTACCTTAAAGTATCAAAACATTAAAAGTTATTAAAATCGCGATCCATGAGATAAAAAATTTTCAAGCAAAATTTCTACCTGTACAGAAATACATAAATAATGAAAAGTATTCTCATTATATTTAATAAGCACAGGTGTGTTTAAGGGAAGCGATCCATAAATGTCATTGAGTATTTGTAACTTTAATAAATGTCAGTGCTAATCTTTCGCGTGTGTGTATGTGTGAGGCGGTTAAAAAAGATTTAATAAGAAAAAACGTGCTGTCATAATACTGATATACAAGTGCGCTATAAATCAAGTTAAATTAAAACGTTGCAAACTCCCCTCCTTGAAACAGGCGTTTTCTTATCGACTAGTACACGTGCATGTATGATAAATAGAATGCATTTCTCTCGTCTCACGTGTTTCAAAATAATCATTCAGCAATAATGTCGAAGATAGAAAATCCTAAATCTTAATAACTATAACTTTGTTTTTAGCAATCTTTATTATTTTCTAAAAAAAAGTCAAGGTCTTCGATTTTTTAAATTAATTTTTTGTTTTGTTTGTAACTATTTTGGGAATTAAAATAATTATTATAGCTTAAAATGTCAATATTCAAAATGTCAAAAAATCAAATTATAACGTGAGAACTATCACTCTGTGTCAATCTAATACTATTATAAGTGATATAATATATCGTTGCAAAATATACTTGACATATCATTCCAAGAACTCAATATATTCCATATTTATCAATGTTTTGATAGCATAAATCAGTCTTTTTAAAGTCACCATCTTTTTGCGCTGTGAGCAATCGAATCATTCTGCTATCTGCACCGATGTCTTTCGGCTTTAAAACTCTAGTATTTGCACTCGTGGTATTTATGGAGCATTTTCCACGTGACAGGTATAACGACCGAGATAATGAATTGTAGTCGAACTGTCGAGACTATAGGAAAATTTTTGAATCGCCGACAAACGACACATCCATTCATCGTCTTTTTTTTTTAAAGTTGCAAAAAAGTTGTAATCAGAAAATCCCATTGATCAAATACCATAAAATTTTCGTAAAAACTTTACTTTGTTCTTCCTATATCTTTATACATATACTTTCTTTTTGCTTTGAGATATTCTTGTCGTTTGTGAGATGAAGCTATTCTTGGCGTTCGCGGGTTATTTTTTGCGGATATTTTTCGTAACGCTAAGATAAGAGAGGCAATAAATTGTTAGATAGTCGACAAGAAATATTTAAACAATATGGAAGTCCATTAAGAAAATGAGTAGGTATATATTGCATTAAAATTGAAAAATTACTCTAATTAAATTTCTGTGAAACAAGCAGCAAATTCGCACTTGCATTAGCATGAATAATTAACTTCATCATCTCGTTTACGAAATAATTGACGGCAAAAATCTTCTCTTTCGTTGTACGCTTAATGTTTTTGCGCATTATCGATATATATATATATATATATATATATATAGATAATGCGATATATATATATATATATATATATATATGTATGTACGAAATATTTATAAATCACTATCAAAGTTTACTGTATTTGGAAATTGACTTTTAACAATTACGCAAACGAATTATCATTTTCATTACGTCATTTATGGAGCTGATTAAGATACATCTTCAAGTTGCACACTGGGATTTATATATTTTATGTAATCAATACACATGATGTATAAGTAATTGCAAATTAAGAGATAAAAACTTTCTATAAAATTCGAAATTTTATGAGAACCCACTTACGAGGTTTATTGTTTTATGAACTGATATATTAAGTATTTTGTTTATCATCCGAAAGTCGAATAAACTCGCATTGCGTAATGCTACTTTATCTTAACAACACTATCATTATCATCGTTGTAAAACCAGATGTACTCTCGAAACTTTGAATCCGTTCTGACGCAATAAGAAGTGTCGCGATATGAAATTTCGATCGATTAATCATCCTACTCGCGTATGTCACGTGCACAAGTGCGTAAACATTAACGGGCGTGGTATTTTCCATTATACGAGGAAAGTGTATGCTTATGGATACGATAAGACAATTACGATTAAATTGCTTCATAAAAGCAATAAGAATTGACAATGTACACATATAAGTGATAAACACATATTTTATAAGTCAAACGCGTTTTTTCTGCACCAAATTTACATATAAATAATATATAAATAAACACAACAAATAATATAAATAAAAATAAAATACAGTAAGTACTTATAATCCAATTATACAATATCTAAACAGAAAACATCTTTGTATCCGATAAATTAATGTTCGTAATTCCATTTATACGACATAATCATTACCTGTTCATATAATCTGTTTACGACGTTCTTTTATCTTTATTGGCAATATTTATAATTTTTATAACTTCACAAAAATAACTTTAATTGATATAAAGTAATGCGAATGCAATGATTGCGCTGGAAGAGCCGTTAACGTCTTCTATAAATTTCAGGATCATACATTCGTGTTCTTCATTTCTTGCGTACTTGGAAACCAGAAACTTATAACCATTAACGATATTATAAATATTATTTTGAAAAGTTTTTTATTGAATTCTTTGTTAAAAATATGCAAAAGATTGGCGGTAAATAATGATTTCGTGGAAATTAATATTCATAACGTACCGTCGAGTCGTAGTACTATGTACTCATTAATAAAGTCTAATCTTTTACGCAAATAGTAAGATTTAAAATCGCGTTAATATCGCGTTTAAATCATAATGCGTTATCTGCAAAAAGAATAGGCCTTTTCTCGACTTCGTGACCGATACGGATGCCGCAACGACAGAAAGCATAAGAGTTCGTCACATGATGTGTAAAGTCAATACGTACGAACACCCACGATCGATACACGCAAGTTATTTTTACAACGACTGCTTCATTTATTGGATCGATAACCTTCAATGACTGATATTATTATTAGAGACCTTAGGGAATACTATCTAAAAATAATTCGCGGTGTTCAAATTTGTACTGTGCATTTCTGCAAAACGGAAGCTGTAGACCGTCATCCGAAATCAAGTTTCACTACAAACTTGAAATTAGATAGCTATAATGATATTAAATATATGAAAGAAACATTTGTTTACCATTAGGCAAACTGATTAAATGGAAATGTGTTTCTACTACACATCGTCAATTTGAAACAATTATTGCAATCACTATTATATTTTTATTTAACAACCGAATATTTTAAATGATTTGCAACGTATTTGCATTTATGGTATGCGCTGGGGGAGCTTGAATTGTTTGATAGGTTTGACCTTGATAAAACTCCCATCCAATGTTCGTACGAATCCGGCCCAGGCGTACCGACGTACGATCTCTCTGCAACTATCACGGAAGTGAATCGTTTGAAATATACTCTCCGACTCGTCGACAACAGTCAATTTTGCACGATGCAACGTACGAGCATTCGTATTCGCGCGAGAAATTTGCCGCGGCAAAGTACAAGTTCTGCATAACATGTGGCAACTGTTGCGAACGATTGGTTGTTTCGTAATTATAACCCAATCGACATTAGTTTTGCATTAAGTACTTTTACTCGCAAAACGTGGGAGGCTAGTTAATCGAAATACCGAGAGTCTATTCATCGATAAAATTTTCTCGATTCATATACAAAATATTCAATATATGAAAATTATTTGTGAATCGTAATAATGGTAAACTCATTAAGATTTGCCCGAAACACTATCTATCATGTTTTCAATATTTTACACGTTTGTAATCTTTCGCATTATACTTTAAAATAGTGAACATACGGTATGGTATAAGATACAATCATCTTTTGTTTATCGCTTTATGAATAAATCGCCATGCAAATTTAATGAAACTAAAAAGCACGAAAATTCCTGATCCCATAATAAAAGGACGACTTGTAACTTCGTGAGAATCTTTTAAACTCGTCGCAAAAGTCGTTCTCTTATTCATAGACTCAAATGCCTGCGTAACGAGTACAGAGCCGATCGATTTCGGTGAGGCTTGTTTTTACACTTAAACGTCGATAAATTATCGCGAGTAACGTGCGAGGGCAAAAATAACGAGTAGTTAAAAATATCAAAAGTGTGTGTGCCTGCGCGCGTGTTCACTCTTATTTGCAAATACGAACTCTTTACGCGAATAATAAATACCTCGTTCGTATGAATTGATACAATTTAATCATGATTATTTTACTGCATTGATTATTAGCATTGACTTAGCATTGATTATTTTACTTCAACGTAAAAATATTTCACGGACAATCCTAATAAAAGGCGATATCGTTCAACATCTTAATAAATGTTATCGTTCGTTCGCGATCTAATGGAAAACAATAGACATCCGTTTCGTCGCGATGGAACTTTATTTCCATCTTTTCAGAAGCAGACGACGCGTTAAATGTGCAACATGCGAGTCACGTCTCCCTCAATACTGTTCAAAATGAAAGGAAAACGAGTCGACTGCTTGATAGCGAGTACCCCGTATTTTCTGCATTCTGAAAATAGCGGGGTTTCGACACGTCACATACAGGAAGCCGAGCACTCGCCGAGGGTCTCGACGCCGGTTTAACTCGCGCGGGATTACAATGGATAAGTATGGGATGTGTAAACGCGTAAACAAGAGATAAAGACGGAAAATCCATTTCTGAGGGAAGCAAAATCAGAGTAAAAAATATCATAAAAATGATGAGACGGTCCCATTTTTTGCAGAAATAAGATTGATAATAAAATTAATTAAATTTAAAGTTAAGAATTCGTCAACGCAAAACAGTACTAATGGAAATTTAATACTCTTTTATTACAGTAGGAATGTGTTATTTTTTACTGCAACAGTAAAGTGTAAAAATTCTAAATATACAAATTACAACGTCGATCGATCATCTAAACATGATAAATACGGAATTTCTTTCTAACACTTAGTTATTGTAATTTAGAGGAAGATTAAATTAATTCTTTACTACAAGACAGTAATATCTTGCAGATCATTAAAAAGACAAAGTGCAATGAGTTCTTTATGTTTCCACCAGACTGCAGCACGTACAACCGAGAGCTTTGATGCTGTCAGGTGCGTTTGCATTCACAAGGAGACTTCAAGGAGACGATTTTCCGATTCTTTTCGTTCTTTCACAAAGCAGAATACTTAAGTAAAATTAATAATTATGTAAATATTAAAAAATACATTTCTTATATATAAAGAAATTTTATTGCTCATGTGTCGAATAGCTCTCGTATTAATGTGTTCAGAATTATTAATAGATAATATAAAAAAAAATTTCGAAAGCTAAGCTTCATATAATTACAATAAATAGTTCAACATTATATAGTAACATTGAACTAAATGTTTTAACACGACAAAAATATTGACTCCAAATTAGTCAAAGATTCTGAAAAGTAGTAATTAATGATAGTTTTGTAACACTGTATATGTCTCTTTAAGTGTACACTAACACCAGTAGTTATGCAATAATATAGTGGAATTTATAACGCGAACGACTACTTTAGACACTGGTAGCATTTAATTAGCAAACTGCAACAAATTTTAATTGGATGCCATAGGAGATATCTTACAAATTTACAAGGGAGATCTGACGCTTCCACGTGCGGATAATGAGAAAGGATTGCACGTAACAGAATCTCAAAGCCCTTGATACACACACGGAATAAATGCAAATTTCAACGTGACCTTTCCGAGTGACACACAGGGTACTTGAAAAGAATCGTGGAGAAGGCACGAAATTATAGAAATTAGAAATTATGGAAGTATAAGAATAAAATATTAGAGTATATAGCAGATATATGTATTTGCCATAGCGAGATAAGAATTTCTAGAGCAGATAATCAAACATTGTGTTTTATGTTAGCTTCAGCTCTTCTATAATAATTACACGATATTAAACAACTCTCAATGTATTATATTATTTTAATTATCTATATATATATATATATATATATATATATATCAATATTCTGTACGTCTAAGTTTATTAAGAAAAAGAACTGCCGTCAGTATTCGTAATTCTTCTCTTTTTCGCGTAGCAAAAAATTACTTGAAATGATTTAAGATAAAGTTATTACTAAGATATCTGATTTTAATAAACCTAACGACTAAGATTTAAAGACTTCATTGGGTGATTGACATTGTCGTTTTAGTAAAATCCAGAATATTCAAATTTGAGTTTGGCATTCTAAAGGAAAAATTTTCAGCGAATCACATACTAGAAGAACCAGAAAAGGAGGTATGCAGATTTCCTAGTATAACCACCACGGATCGAATTAAAAAATTCGAACCTTGACTGACACTTGTCTCGACAAATGAGCTAGTCAGGTGCAAACTGCAGTCCTCGCCTTCGCAACCACGCCAATATGGACTCGTGCACCTGTGCAGGCTGCGAAGGTGCGTTGCAGCTTGCGTGCGTGATACACGTATATACCACCTCATTGGTATCGCGTGCACGCGTATACACACAAGCAACGAACAGTGAAAGGAAACCAGCACTGCGAAAACGCAACGTTATGCGGTTGACAGGCGCGCAGCTCGGTTCGATTACTGCTCGCAGGTTTTCCTTCGTTCGTCTGTCGCGAAGGCGGAGAGACTTGTAGCTTTCGTAATATTGGAAAGTACTCGGCACATTGTCCCTTGAGACTAAGATACGATAATAATAATAATTTAAGGTTCCGGTGTGTTCGCCACAACTTTAACGCCCTACGACAATCCGCGGAGGATGCAGCTCTGCGGACGAAATAAAAACATTTGTGTTCAAGAATGATACGAAAATTTTATTTCTGCAAATATTAAAGTTTATGTTTTGATAAAATATACGAAGCACGACTAATAAATAATAATTATTTCAATACAGATTATAAAAGAAATTTTTTTTTTTCTATTAGTATGCGATTGATAGTGTCATGTGTATATATTTCAAGTTAAAATTAAAAAATTTTAAACTATCATCTTTTAGAACTGCCTGAATTATTCGTAGGCTTTAATCATTTGCTTTAATTCTGCTATTATGCAATTAACGACGTCGAATTTTGCTTTACTTTTCTCTTGCCAGAAATGACACATAAAATGACTTCGGAGGAATCTTGATACACGAGATAATTTAACGGAGACTTCAGATAAACACTGTTTGAGATGATTACCAAAAAAGTACACGAAAATGATAAAGTATGTAAAAATCTTAGAACATATATTATTGGAAGGAGAATTGAGTGCTGAACGTGAAACCAACATCTGTGCAAAAGAAAAAGATTCCCAACTGACTGTAATACGCATGTGCCATTCCCGCCACTCAGTCCGTTTTGCCTAATTTCTTATTTTTCGAAAATCTTTAAAAAAAAAATGAAAAACGGGGTTAAGTGAGAGCTAAATGGCACATGCGCATTACAGTTAATTGGAAACCTATATCTTTCTCTTTCGTACAGATGTTAGCTTCAGCTCGATACACGATATAAACAATTCTCCTTCCAGTAGTTATGTTCTAAGATAAAAATACAATGCAAAATAATTTAACAAAACAATCACATCTTAAAAAAAAAGAATAACAAATTCAATTTTTAATTATACGTTAGTGTAATCAATTTGAAAATCATATAATGAATGTGTGTTTAATAAACTCAACTCTATATTTGGTTTAAATTTAATATCTTTCAAAATATAATTTATGTAATTATTTATCTTTACAAATTAATGCAATTAATTAATAATATTGTATATTTTGATTAAAATTTCACGTAAAATATGCGCCGATTTCTAATTCTAAGAAATAAATCCACAAATTAACGATCACAATATTTTCTACCCACGAAATTATTCTTCCTTGAATCAAGAAAGTTTCCGAGAGAACTTTGATGATCTCACTCTCGCGACTGACGTGTGATCATACATCATACGTTTAATAATGGTTTCCGTGAAATAAATTTAGTTCTTCATGACATTCGTATGACATTAAAATTAATTTCGTTATAGCGTAACGTATAAATCATAAATAATACACATTAAAATTAATTCTGTTATAGCGTAACGTATAAATCATAAATAATAGAAATAATCAGTAAAAATTTGAGATAAAAAATTTTATAAAATGTGACTATCGTTTGATTAATGAAACAAAATCCACTCCATCAATATTATCGTTTCGTAAAAAAAGTGTTCATAATAATTAAGTATTGATACAGTCCTTGCCAAAAAGGATTATATCAAGTCGAGGAGCCGTCATTTTCTCAAGCAAGTATTATCGATCATTCTCTACTCCTAATTATCAGGCTCGATGGTCGATTAAACTTAACATAGACCCTGCATATTTCGTTCTCTACACGGTGGATATCGCGCACCTGCCGCAAATAAACGACCGATATCATCGTCATTTTTATCCAACTTCTTCATCACTCGTGCAGGCACTGATTTTTTTTTTTTTTTTAATCGTTATTATCCGCAGATAGCAAACTGGTTGCAACATTTTCAGCAGATTGCACGCATTTCGATTTCGTAAAAAGTACAGTAAAAAAAGCATTGTAAAGAAAAATATCTATTCGTCAGTTTGTTAACTGTTATACCTAATTGTACTATAAATAAATTTTCAATAAATTCCTATAACTATTTTGCAGTTATAGCTGCACCTCCGTATCGCTACAACTCGACATAGTCGGTTACGACAGGGAATTATCGTTATTTCGCATGAAAAAGTCGAAGCGCGAACTCGGGATTGGGGACGAGAAAAAACGCTCGCGGTAGAAGAAAGCTTGTTAGCTGGGTTGTTTTCTTACCTGGAGTCTTACGCGCCCCCTGGAGTAGCGTTTAAAGTTGGCGTTCGACGAAGGGGGAAGTACGTCGTAGTCATTTCTGGATATACGCGTAGACGGCGGGACGATGGGATGGCCGTTGGCGACGGCGGAGGTCATTGTCGAGGCGTTCGTCGAGGGCGCATCTCGATGGCTCTTGGTACGTCGTAACAATCGGCGCACCGTGTTCTTCACTGTCGTGGCGATGTGCGTTCCGCCACCGCCACCTCCGCGTTCACCGCCGCCGCCCTCATGATGACGGTGATGATGATGCTGGTTCATCGTCTTGTTGTAGTCCACCACTTTCTTGACTCGCGTCGATGTGGGCACGGGTGCCACCTTGTGGCCACCCGTTTCCATCACGTACATCGTGTCCACGTGTGGAGCAATCCTGCCGGATTTTTTGCCGTACGGCCGCTGACGACGAAGACCGGTCTCTAATCGACCGCGGGAGCGCCAGTTCCCTTCTGTCGCAAAATGGAACGCCCTGCCGCGAACAGGCTTCGCCGTTCGATACCGTGCGGAATTCTAATTCCCAGATGCAACTCGATGATAAAGAACACCTTCTTCCGCGAGAAGAAATTTCTCTTTTCTGTGTATGCAAAACGATTCTAAGAACGTTCTATTGTTCTACGATTACGAAAGAAATTGTACACTTATAGATAGCTCTGTTAGATGTTTTACGCAATTTCAATATTGGAATATTTTTCGTTCTGGAAATTTATATTCTTTGTTTTAGCTTGAAAAGATTATTTTATTTCTCTTTTCAAAGGCTCTTTTTCCTTTTATTCTTGTAATCTCAATTCTAATGATGTAACATTTGCCGTAATATCTTTTGGCAATGTTTCTGTTTTTCTCTCGTCGTTCTGTTACTCTTCGGCTATCGCTGCGCGTAATACGACTTCGGAATGCCTTCTCGGAAAGCTAAGATCGTACTATGAATCAGAACGCGTTCCGATCGCAAAGTTTTAGGTATCTTTGTTACCACGGCGAGAGAAAGTTGGTTCGATCTTCCGTTCCTTTCACGCGACTCCTCGCGATTCTCTGCTTACCCTGTAACACTTACTTACGAGATCTCGATGATTCTCTTGTTTCTTAAACGATAGGATATATCGAGTACACTACTGACCGTCCGGTAATTTTATGCGTTCTACGCGCTTAAGTCGCTTCGATGAAGTGCGTAAAATCGACGCGTTCGAAAGGAGAAAGCTATATCCGGGACAACTTGTTTTTAACCGTGATCACATGGGCAATTATCAGTTAAAATTAATTTATCGATCTTCGATTTCTTCTGCCGGTAATTTTTCAGAAAAACTCCTTAGTCACTTTTCTCTATAATAAGATTCTTCATCAATCCTTTTGATTCTTGATGTAGTTTTCAACGGTCGTTCAACTCATTTGCCATGGTAAAGCGTTCCGAGTTTCGCGTCGAGCCAAACTTTCGAGCAATTTAGCCGTGGCGTGGCAGAGCAAAGTTGCCGCTTGGTAAATTGCGACCTTGCGGACCTGTATAGTAGTTGTGCACGTTGTATCAACACTTTCAGAATCAGTTTACAATTCAACAGCGCGATCGCACAACAGCTCTTCTCGCGAAACCGAGTTTTCGTTAGATTTTCAATCAAATTTCAATGATTCACTTCTTTCGACCTTCACACTATACGGTATCTGCGGAAATGAGGCCAGAAATTTAACAAATTTTCAAGTTCTCACGTCACTTCGGCGATTGCGATTCGACATTCGCACCATTTTGAGCAAATCGATTTTGCTTCGAATATCGTAACGCAGACGAGGGACAGGAGATCTCGATTGACGATAACGCGGTTACAATCGCGACGATGGCGGCATGAGGACGGCGAAACGTTACGCGGCTTCCTCTCCTTGAATCGCGACGCGGAGCGGCGATGATTAATTAGATTTAAGCGCGATGCTTTTCCATTGGTGCTACTTCGATAAACGTCACGCCATTTGTTTGCGTGAATTCGGTCCGACGATCGGGATTCTACACAAGCGGTGTGTTGCTCGCAGGTGTTGCTGCCGAGGTTGACGTCCCCGACAGGTGGATGACGTGAATTTTTATCGTGATTCCTAAATATTTAAATGGCTTTCCACAAATGTCACAAGCAATTTAATTTAGAAACAATTAGGAAGCTTCTGAAAGCAAAATCAAAATTTTGTTCATATTGTCAGCTGATTGACAGAAATTAAATAATCGAAATAGATCTCTTGCGATGATTATGCTAAGGAAGAAATCGCGGAAAGAATAGTGTTTGTCTATTGAATCTAAAGAAAAAGAATATTTTTTTATTCAGTCTAGATTATTAAATAAATTCTTTCTTTTCATATGTTAAAAACTCAAGAAGTTTATTTTTTTCTAAAATTATAATTAACTTATCTATAATAAGAGAACAGAACATTTACATAATTTTAGATATTAAAAAAAATAATTTTAATATACTGAACTAAAATGATGTTACGGACATTCCAACAGCTGTTCATTATTCAGAAGCATCCCATTGCTCTAAGAAAATGAAAAGATATTGATCTGTACAGTATCTCGCTGTAGAGAACCTAAGTGCGAATTGTGAACGCACCTGGGTGCGCTCGTTACATTTATCGATCCCATTCCCTTACGCCGAGACCTTAAAATTCCTCGCGTAGAGAATGGATGAGATACATCGCGGCGCGGATGCAATTAGCCGAGGGTCACTGCACCCGATGAACCTTCCTGGAAAGTCACGACGAGACGTACATTACCGGAGTCATCTACATTTCCAAATCTATCCGAATGAGGTCGTCTTTTCCAGACGTGAATTATTAATTCGTCTTACGCGGAAATGCAGTCATAAATGACGTACTTGTCGTTGAATTATATTTTCATTGTATTAGGGTAATGTAATGTCTCTGAGAAATTCATTTTCACACAAATTTCTTGATGCTTAAGTTGAAACATTTACGCGTACGTGGTACGCGGTCGCACGCTACGAAACATTAATTAAATCCATTCGGAATTACCATTCTAACGAAATGACTGTAAGTGCGATGATATCACTTAACGAGATAGAAATCGATGACGTTACGTAGCCGCGAGATCAACGTAACGCGACGAACGCGGTGAGAAAATCCGTTAAAGTCGGAACGAGCGCTACTTCTATAATCGGAATAATTTGTGCAGTTTATTCCGTTTGTCGGCGTGATAACGCATGTTATTTCTGCGAAACATGCGAAAGAAAGCTCTTTAAACATACAGACCGAATCCAAAACCTACTTTCAACATAACGTCTTAATTAAAGTTTTAAAGCGAATTTAATCTTGGTGAAAATCATCCTGCTTATGGACGTGAAAAGTGTTATAGAATTAATGAAATTCACATAATTTTGATCGTTAAATTTTATCGCACGTTGTTTCAAATAATCGCGCAAAAAATGTGGGATAAATAAAAGCGTCGATTATTATGAAATAAAATACCGAAAGAGAGAGAGAGAGAGAGAGAGAAATATTAAATTTGCCGAAATTAATATTACGCAAAATTAATTTAGCTCTTTTAATGCATATTCCGCGACATATTTTAATAATAACAAAATTTTCGCGCAATGTTAAGTAAATAGTTTTAATCCGGGGCACGAAATGCAAGTAATGCAGGAGACACAACGTGATCTCATTATTATTTCCGGCACGCCCGTGAATGTCCGAAGGTTACGCACTCACTATCTATCTGTTCGTTCGTAACACTAGCTTTGTAGATATAGAATGAACTACGCACTGTGCTGTACATTGTAGATATTACGGTCATCGAAGTGATTTAATAGTCTATCGTGGCAACATCGTTGTTACGTTAAGTCGTGCCGAAGTCAACTAAATTTGCTGGCGAGCGTTCGTCCGAGAAATTGCAAGAGAAAATCGCAGGGACTAATATTCATGGAATCGCTTTATTCGCAATATCGTTAAAATGTTCTGGCAATCATCTATACCGTTCGCCACGATCGTTCTTCTATATCAAACATTAAGGCATCTTATAATCGAAAATTATGTAACCTTGCGTGATCTGCAGAAAGCTTTGCAAAGGAGAAAGAAAGAGAGAAGATTACACGCAAGACTCTTCAATAATTCGAGTCTTTAATGGCCATTATCTTGAAAAAAGAAGAGGCGCCCCCGTATCTCTTTAAATCCAATTCAATTAAACTATAATCTTGGATTTAATGTAATCAAGCACAAAACGATGCTTAATGCAAAAGCATCACAAGGTCAAGATAAAATATACATCGGAAAGTTTCCTAAAGTTTCCTTCACGATAAAGCTAGTGTTCTATATTCGCCGAAAAATAGTAACAAATTGTTAAAAATCTTAAACTCCAATAATTTAAATATGTACAATATATATACATATGTGTATTTTGCGCGCGCGCACACACACACACACCACACACACACACACACACACACACACACACAATTTTTAACATACGTTTTTAGATAACAGAACACCCCATTCGTCAATAGTGCGGATAGAGTTACAACGGATATCCGGCCGTGTTATGAATATCGAACGGCAGACTTCTCCTTCGGGCATCGTCGTAAGAGGTCGACATTCCTAAGCACGCAGCATGAATCACCCATCATGATAGAAAGACACGACAAAACCAATAATTTCCATGTAAACACGGACGGAGGTTCTCTAAACGTTCAAATCGGAAATGGAATGCAACACGCGATTTGTTTCCTAACCGCGATTTGCTGTTACTTAATAAATTAATGACAGTAATATTACGATTTTTTTTATTGACTTAGTATAATTCTATAAATATAAATTTAATTGAACTATGAAAATAATATATTTTATTCTTAACTCTTGTGAATAAATAATCGTAAATTTTTATGAATAAATAAAAGTAAACTCTTTATATATTTAAATAATAATCGAATAGATAATACGCTGTTAATAATTACAATTAAAATAATAATTAATAAAATGAGAAGTTTAATTTTGTAAATTTATAGTTAAATAAAAATTTGCGTGATATAGATATATAAAAGAACGGAGCTATAGATATATCGACGTCATCTTAAGTAATTTAAAAATTGCAAATTACCTTGAAATCGCGGATTAATGAAACAATATGCAAAAGAGATGCAACGACAAGAGAGATGCAACGAACGAGCGATGTATAGCGAATCGAAAATTTCTCTTGTTTGTATGTGCCTGATGCGACGATGTTCAAGGAAGGAAGGCGATTTCTCGCCGATGCCGTGATGCCGGTGAGAAGAAATTACAACGCGTCCTCGTGGATGTTCAGGCGACGTCGCAAAGGACGGCATCGACATGTGTATGCGTATGTGCGTGCGTGTAAGCGGGTCTCCTTGAGCTCGGTAGTGCATATCTCCGTTGTACTTTCCGATGCACTCTCTTTCGCTACCTATGCCGAGCGCACCTGGCAGGGCGAGGCGAAGGCGAATTCCACGATATTATTTTTTTATTTTCGTGCAAAGTGCGGAAGAAGAATTCGCATTTGCAGTCCATCGAATAAGCGGATGAGCTTGAATAGCGATCAAATGTGAATAATAAGAAAATATTAAGATAAGAACAATTTTTTGATGTTGAGATGGATGACATAGCGATTCACGGCAGTAATTTCTTGCGATACACGTTTTTGCGAACTCTCGAAAATCACACTAATAATTATAATTTATAAACTCTACGTTTTTCAAATCTTCATAGCAAAATAAATATAAAAAAAATATTTCTAGTAAGAGATATAAGGTACAGAAAAATAGATATAAGAAATAAAGAGATAAATAATAACAAAATATATGTAGATTAGTCACGCTGTTACTGTTGGAAACATTTGTTCTTTCAAGAGTTACAATGAATCGCATTCACCATCGCTAGCAGCTGATAGAATTGCGTGTTGACGCAATGGGCGTGTTGAGTCGACCACGAAACATCACACCGTCACCACCCACCGTATAAGTCTTGTGCACTCATGCAGATCGGCGTCGAACATCAATACGAAATACAAGTTGCATTGAGATCGCATAGATGAAAAGAAATTTGATAAAATTTAACAGCATATCATAATCTGATATTGAGCAAGTCTTCATATGTAATATACATATGAGTTCACCTTTATTTATGAACAGTTAACCATACGAGTCTAATCTACAATTCTTGAAAAAATAATCATTCATCTATTTACTTTTATTCATTTCTCTGCATGCTTAAATAATTCGATATTATATTAATGTTATGTAATTTTATATACATTTTTAAACAAATTAATTTCAATTATTAATAACAATTAATATAACACAAACATCAATAAATTAAATTTTACATAAAAAACAATCCATATTCATATTATTATATTATGGAGTTATTATTTTTTTATATTCTAACTTTTTATTCAATATTCTTTTTTAAACAATTCTGACTCCAAATTTTACATATATTTCAACGTCATTTTTAAACGATAAGAGATCTCGAACGATAAACGGTACTTGTAACGCACACTTTTCACCGGAAAAATGCGGCCGCGAATCCTTCGAAACAGGAGAGATTATGAGACGCGTTTTGTGCGGCCATCGGAGAATAGCAGTGCCACGACTTCTTAATATTATTAACGTAAACGAGTTAACGCTCTCGGATATAGACGCGAAGAAACCGGAAAAGTACAGTGACATAAATCGCGTGAACCTTTAGAATTCTCAGAGAAACGATATTAATACTCCGTTGTGTGAAATATATTACAATAATGCATATATATATATATATATATATATATATACACACATTTTTTTAAGTATTATAACTTTCAAATATTATATTAGATGATTCTAAAAGTGATAGTTTTAATCATGAGATATGAATAGTAATTGCAATAATGAGTAAAAAAATTTATCGTGGAATAACAATATAATTTTATGGCATAATTATCGCGAGTATATAGATTATAATAAGACATTGGCCGCTTGCAGAAAAATAGGTTGCGTTGATAGGCGATTGAGCGAGTTAATGAAGCTAGGCGGCGGCGTGCATAAAAGCATCCCGATCGTTGGATAGATCGATCGATAGATTTCCTTATTGTTAGTCACCCACCCAGTACGTGCAACATCGCGATAACGTTTCGCGCGTCCGTTCCGCGAATGTACCTGTTGCACCCTCGAGGCGCAAATTAAAAAGCATCGCGTCGTCGCACAATGCATCATCTATGCGTGTCACGCGCCTCGGGGAATCGACGTTGTCGCGCTCTTACGACATTCTGCTTAAATTGGTAAAACTGCAAGTCAGAGTGCCAGCTAGAAACGTAAATCAGCAAATTTATCGCGATAGAAGAAAGGAATTCGGTTTTTTTGCAACCAAACGCCCGCGTCTCGAACGCGAGAGAATGGATCGATACTATCGAGCAGAAGGCTAGTCAACTGTCTTCGGCAGACGTGCGCGAGAAGCCCGATGGCTATATAGTATTTCTGAATAAGCAATTGTATTAGAAATACAAAAAACAAGAAGTTATCTCTTCTGCAGGGTATTGCGGAAATCGCTGCATTTTCACACAATTGTTTTGTATTTTTTTCACGCTTGATTTATTTTATATATGTTTCATTTACTTCTTTTACTAAATTTTCCTCGGATTACTCGCGTTTAAATCAAATTGTTCCTTGAAATTTCGATTTAATATTTGTAATATTTTTGACATTTCCAAAATTTTAAATGTTTTCACATGTGATAAACAGTCGAACAAGTCATTAATATTCATATATTTATATAATACGTAAAAACTTATCTCAAATCCGGTTTCATCTATGATATAGATAATTTACTGGATAAAATTGCTATTTTTTTTTTCTTTTCTTAGCTAAATAAGGAAGTGAATGCTTGTTCGATGAACAATCGCGTTCAACGAATACGACATTATTCATCGTTAGTTAAGTCGGAGTATCAAATCTCTCTCATACTAGCATGCGATTCCCGAGCGCCATGATGGGCTGCTCCGGTGGGCTAAGACCGGAGCTTGCCAATTGTCGGACCAATGTTTACATCGCTGGTATTAATATCAACGGAATAATACGCCGACAGGAACGTGTTATCCCTCGGCGACCGACGACGTCATCCAGGGATACGAGCGTCACGCGCGTAAATTTCCAGAGATCAACATCGTTCGTCGTGTTGACTATCGAAAACAAGATATACCGTGGATTACGGCATATACTATACACGCGTACGAGCAACAAACAACCGTATTATCAGAGTGAGAAGCGTCGTTGAATGCGTAGATTCATTCGCGGTGCACCATCACTAGATAAAGTCCACCAATTTCATACTCGTATATTAATAATTGCGAATCATTTCCTATCACTTTTCGTGAACACACACACGAAAAAGAAAAGATACATTACGAGTTTCGCCACTCTCATCACATCCCCATGCCGCCATGTGACCGAACGAAATAGAGAAGAAGCGGTATGCGAAGAAGAAGTATGCGGAAATTAATCGTCGGAGATATAGGATAGTCCGAGAGAGGAAAGTACACGCGAGGCAAGCTATATAGCGGGACAGCAAAGTCACATCCTTGACATTTCGCTCGATTGACACACGTGTGTGCGTCGTCGAAACGAGATGTATACGCGTCTGAGTTTTGGTAATTCGACAGCGACGGCGATGTATCGGCGATGTAATATATATACGCGACGTAAAACACACCATGGAGAGGAGAGCTCCAGTTTCGCGGAACTGTCGATCCACGCGTATCTCTCTTCGCGTACCGTACGTGCTGTCTATCAAAATGCGAAAGAGGAAAAAAGCCCGATCTCGTCGTGGCACCACACACATCGGCAATCGCGTTTCAACGTGCTGCCCGATCGCGAGTCTCGTGCTAACTGAGCGCGTCGAGCGTCGAGCGGGGATACACGAGCTCTCTTCGTTGCTGGATCTTGCCAGCGAGCGTGATACGCGCTGCTCCCGCCCGTCCGTCTGTCCGCCTCTCGCTTCGCGTTACGTGTATGCGTGCGTGCGTATACACGCACACACGTGCGGACAGCAGTCTCCTCGATCGGACTTCAGTAAGATCAAACAAATCGTTTGCGCACGAAATTGATTCTGGTTCGAAATCAATATAATTTCAATGAATCGCGATTAAGAAGCGACGTCGCGTAATCATCTCCTCGAAGTGAAAAGACGAACGCCAAAAATTTGTGGAAATGCACACCTACTAAAATCCGCGTGACTTATTTTCAATGTGAAACGACGAATTTTTATTGGACGAGAGCCATATGAGAGCAACATGGGTTAAGATGAAAGGTGGAGAAGTTTCTGCTGACAGATACACGATACATGCCCAGCATCTCGATGCATGAAAGTAAAGTCTGTGTTTATTTTTTTCGGTAATGGTACCGTAAGGCGTAATAGTGTCAAGAATAAATTCCAAGTAATATAAAAAAAGGGAAAGATTTCAGTTAAATATCAATAATCATGGCAAATGTTTTGATGCAAACGTTTTGATGCAACTTTTTATCAACAAACAAATGTAATTTTTTTTGTTAATTTTGTGGTTCATGAATCTTTTATTCTCAATGCTCTAATTATTTTGTAAGATTTATTTTTTTCATTCTCACGGAATCAAAAATAAAGCTTATCGACATTATATCAGTTTCAAGTGTCAAGCCTCAATCATGTATGTATGATCGCCTCGCTTGGCTCCCTTTCGTGCAGACGTTTTTTATCGGTCTGTCGTCATAATGATAATTGTCGTCGAGGATGAAAAAACTCTGATACGTTTATTCGTGGCGATAACCCATCAATTTGCCGTAGTTAATCTATGCAATGGTAATCATACGCCTGACAAAAATAACATGCATGAAAGAGACTATCATGCATTTACGTACGTCACATTTCGAGGAAATCTTTTTGAAAAATAATCCTGATAAGAAACAATTCTTTATACCATTTGGTATCGCTTGTGATTTATGTCAGTATGCGTCAGCACGTGAATGAAATTATCTTTTATAATGTCATCTGAAATAAAATTTGGTACAATTAAGTGGGTCAGATAAAATCCCATGTCATACTTTGGTGAAAATCCGGAACTAACTCACTATTTCTCGTGAATGAAATACTACCCAATTATAATTGTTTTGCCTACAAAGTCTACGAGTCAGAAAGTGCACAAGAAATCTCTCAGAATACGACTGCACGGACTTTTACAAGCTACGCGCGTTATGTGCGTCCGTCGCGTAATGCAACGGCCGCGGTCGCAAGTGTGTGTTCCTGTAACACTTTGCAAAAGCGTTGTATCTGATGAAGATGTAGCGGAGAGTAACGGGGAACGCAAAGATATCTCCGTGATTTTAACATGTTTCCTTGCTATTACGTTCTATGCCTAATTAAAGCGCCGATCCATCGCAACTGACATTTCAAATAACGCCAATTTTTAAAGACTTTAAACTCCAATGTTTGAAATCGCTGAACTGCGTTTGTCCACAGGTTAAATATATATGCAACTGCGCAACATAATAATGGCAATAATCGGCGAATTTTGCACAACTCACAAATAGATAGAGCAAAAACTCTTTGTAATTACAACGGTAATTATTAAAATAATATATATGGGCGTATAACTGAGCAGATATATGTGAATTTATTGTAACGGAAATTATTGATTCAATAAAATATCAATTTTTTTTCGTTATCAACTTCCTTTCTTAAAATACAATTGCAACGATATACGACAATCACCGAACGTTTCACGTTTACATAATCGGGGGCAAGACATTACGTGCTCGCATATTTATGCGTGAATTCCGCGTTTACGCTCCGGACGCCACAGTTGAGTTGAGCGAATAGAAATTAAGCACACCGCGCAACCGTTTCTAGATGCATTCGTTGCATAACGAACGCATTAGTTCAAAGAGAAAGAGAAAGAGAGAGAGAGAGAGAGAGAGAGAGAGAGAGAGTGCGTGAGTGGGTGCGGGAAAACTTTGGGTAGCGGGATAGGCAGAAAGGACCCGGTGGTAGGAGGCGGATCAGAGAAACGAGCGGACGGATCCATTAGATTAATTGACTTTGGGAATTGATGCATGTAACCTAGCGCGAGGCGAGCCTTTATACGAGCTGTGCACGAGGATCTCTCGTGGATTTTTAACCCTCGGATAAACGCGTTTTATTTCATGAGTACCGTTCTCGGTCACTTGGGACACACCTCGCCGCAGCTAGTATCCTTTACCTCTGTTTTATAGCGGTCAAAATCGAACCGGTAGTAATATTGAATTCATGATGAAATTCCTATAATAATATATCAGAAAGCCGGAGAACTTCCGTTTTGTTAAAATTTTATGGGCATATGTGCTTTATAATAAACGTAATTTTCTTAATGTAATTAAATGGATGAAAAATAATCTCTACATTTGATAAATCACATGAAATATTGTGATCTCTATATGGTTATTAGTTCTATAATTAGACCTTTTTTCTTGTTAATTTATGAGCATTATATATAATGGCTCGAAATTTATTTTTGAAATTAAATTAGTAGTAATTAATGTAATCGTTTTCAAACATCAAGAGTCTGCGCGGCAACCTTCAAAGAGGGTTTAAAGTGGAAAGTTCGGGTCGTAACCTCCGGTAGTCGGAGAAAACTTTCTCGAAGTATAGACCGAGTGTATCTTTTCACGAATAGAAAGTGATATTACTTGAGGAGAAAATATATACGTTCTGGCGCGATAGCGCGACATTGAACGCTAGTCGCCAATAAAGATCTAGTAAAAAAAAAAACTAACTGAACACGTGTATGAAGATTCATAATCATTAACCCATCACCAACAATCTGTCGTATCAGCAATTAATTGTCAAGTGAACCATGTCATCAACAATTTCACTATTTTGCCACTTTTAATTTATATTCTCGTTATTTGATAACTGCTTTTGTCAACGCTTTCTAATTAAAATTTTTAAGGATTAAATTCATTAGATTTTTCTAAAAATTTTATTATTCCTATTAATTAATTTAATCTTCATAAGGGTGTCTTTATAAGGGTAATCTTTATCAGAGCGATCGGATTTGGAGTGAAAAGATAGACCGATAATTAAATTTCTCGTGCGAGAGCATCCTTGACATCTTCCCTTTATATCCACGAAGAAAATCAACCTAGTTAATGCTCGATAGTTACGAACAATAATTAAAACTATGTTCAACCTCGATCAGCTTTACTCGCCGACCACGCAACAAGTAACAACGGTACAAGTAGAACGTTCGGAAGGAAAAAAAAACGACATATGCGAGAAGTTGTGGATTTTGCTCTTTGAACGCATAAAGATTAACTGAATTAACCTAGTCACCGATTATACAACCGTTATGCTTAAAGTGCAACAGCAAAGTACTTTAATTTGAATAGCAGAATGCCTTCACATAACATGAAAATTTGCGCGTAATGTCAAAGATGAAAGGCGGTGTTATTAAAGGTAAGGTCGAGATTTTAACAGCATTGTAATTAGCGCACCTCATGTCCGGAAGTTGCGTATAAAAAAAAGTAATAAATAATAGTGAATAAAGATTTTATGTATGAAGTAAAAATAAAAAAATTAATAAAAAAAGCAATTGGTTGAAGGCATACAGATATTCATTGTTTGCGTAATAGATTTGTTTAAAAAGTGTATAGGTTTTTATTATCAGTGCTGTAAAATACTTTTTGTTAGTTCTCGATAAATTGTAAAGTAAATTTATTACAAATATCTCTCGTGTGCAGTTATTTTATTTATTAAAATCTATTATAAAGTGTAATAAAAAAATTATAATTTATTTATAAAAGCTGTAAATTAAGATATAGCGTACTTACGATCACAAATCTCATGCCAGAACATTCTTTTTTGCGACTCTAGATCAATGACGTAAACTAAATTTTCAGGAACTTGTTTAAGCCTTTACACCTAGATGTAAATTAATCCAGTAAAGGTTCACGTAATTTATGAGATGACGTATTTCAAGAGGATTAAATAAATTATTTTCAGAACTAACGACATGAGAAAAATGAATCATTGGAAAATGGAAATTGTATTTCAAATGCAACTTAGAATCTTTTCATTAATCATTAATTATTGAAATATATTAATATATTTCAACAATTTATAATTTTTTTATTTTTACAATTGTATTCAATTTGTCTCGCTAAAATGTCCAAAATAAAATACAGAGTAAATCTGAAATGCGGAACGAGAAATGCGGACGCAGATGCATGAAATTTGTACTGACATCTTACGATGTCTGGCTTGCTGTTTTTAATGAACGTACAGACAGGCTGATCTTTCAGATTCAATTGTGAGTCACATATTGCAGTGCGGTAGTCTAGACGCGCTGGCTAACTCGACTTTTTTTCCGTGAAACTTTCGAAGCCGTTGGCATTCTAATAAAACTTATACAAGGCTGAGCGAGTAATGATTCACGAGTCAGAATATCGTTGGCATTATCGTTGCCAGCACTACCGTTCGAATACGCGCGAGCTGGACAGGCTATGATTAGCATCACTATCCCGACTGGAGGTGTATCAGTTAATTAATTCTGTACCAATGCTCCCTTTTAACCCTTGTGCATACAATACATTCAGAATGTGTCGTTAATATGTGAATTTTTTCCATTTTCTAGGACATTTTTTTCATAGAATAAAACGCAGAATATATTATTTTTCTCTTTGTGGTATGTAACATATTTATATATATTACACTTTGTATATATTAATATATACAAAGATTTTTTTAAGTATTTAAATTTTCTTTTTATTTAATCAAACGTGTATCATTCCAAGGAACTTTATTACGACAGATTTCGATCGTATATAAAATATCTCGAAGTAGCAGTTTTTTTTTCTTGTAAGTGTAACATATATATATATATACATATACATATACATATAGTCATATACATGACTTTCGGAAATAATATATAAATATTATTTCCGGAAGTCATGTATTTCAAATAATTGTGAATAAATGACATATTATAATAATAAATGTCTTTTTTACAACGAGAGTTCGATCAATGTAGTACAGTCTTTCATGCAATCACGCAATTATTATTTGACTTGATGCACCATTACGTACATTTTTTAACCGAAATATCGTCCAGATTATTAAAGCACACATCCCTGTTTCTTTTCATCTCTTTTCAGGAAGTGAAATTTCTGTACGATTACACTAACATTGCTGACGCCGACGAAATTACGTTTACGCACGTGTTCTATCGGCGGCCGTCGAATTATCGATCCGCCTAACTCGTGCAATTGTAAATTGGCCGAAAATGTCCTTGGCATTGTATTGACGCTAGAATTGGCCCAAAACAGATTTATGGCAATAACAACGGACGCAAATGGATCCGTCATAATCCACGATAATCATACCGCGTCGCTATAATCGTAACGAATGGACGATTTAATCATGTGTAAATTGCAAAGTGCAAATTTGTTTTTCCTACATACTACAGTATGAATATCAAGTATATAATCATCTTTTACGTAATCATTGATTCTTACTCAAGAATCGGCATCTTCCACTTGCCTATATGACATCACTTTTAGCGTGATCTCATCATGATGACAGTAAACTTGAAAGAATGAAGGAGAATGATAGTGCATATGATTGCATAACTATCTCGGCTAAAGCGCAGCTGTAAAAATACGCTTTTCTAAGAATTTCTTTCAACGAGCGAGAAACGAAAAGAAAACAAACGATAAAATGTTTTTTTCTTTTTCTTATAAAAATCTCTGTATTTTTTAAAACTGTTAGTCGTTTACTTTTATCTTCTTAAAAAGAAACAAAAATATTATGATGTTATTTTATTAATCGCTGGTCTTTCGACAATTTTTAATAGTTTAATATTATTATTAATATTTATTTTGATAAATATTTTAAGTAAATTTCTCTGCAAGTTCTGTTAGCGCCAATTTATAAAATTTCGTATAAAATATTAATTTTAAAATGTATATAAATATGTATTAATTTTAATATTGGCAATCGAGAATTTATATTAAATCAATCTCCCTTTTTTGTTATTTTTATTTCTTGAATGCCGTGTTTCACGCAACTGATTCGCTTACAATTTCATCGGTTAGACTTGTTGTTACAAAATCTCAAATAATCCGTTTAAATACGGTTCGCGATTAGCACTTTCGAAACTGATTGTGAATGGAACGAAATTTTACGACTGACAATTCTCACAAAGGTCGTAAATCAAACTGCAATCAGGTATAAGAAAAATTCCAGCAAAAAATCCAACATTTACAGATCACCGTCATGGCGATAAATACACAATCAAACATTATTTTTATTCGTAAAATGGCAACAAGACAATGCAATAAAGGTGCGATTACAAATTACTTCTCTAATTTGAACTCTACAAGTGATTTCTCGTCTACGATTTATGTTTAGATTGAATTTTCCTAAACTATTTAATGCACTGAATAATTCTGCAAATATTGAATGTCTTGTGGTCAGTCACCTTAGTTTAACCTTTATAAGAAGAAGCCAGTGATCTTTGTGATACTCCATACCAGGTAGCAACCGAGCTTTCCTTGATAATGCGGTGCAGTGGAGTACGAACAGCTGTGGATAACGCGACATATACAAGGTATATGCTTTCGTGGTTGAACTATAAAGCCCAGTTCAGATAGAACGCTGTCTCTGACACGCTAATGAACAATTTCTAGTGATGCGTAATCTGCCGAGCATTTAGCCGGATTATTCGACAACGCTTAGATTTCTTAGGACATCGTTATAACGCATATAATTGTATTTTTATAATTATTAATAATGTTATCATACAGAAGATACTTTAATATAAAATCTCTATAGTTTAGTTACTCAATTATTTTAGTTATTATTGCACAATCATACATTTGAGAAGGTACATTAGGCATTAGGCTCGGTATTTAGCGTTACTAAGAGACGAAGAGAAAGAGTAAAAAGAAGTGTTTATTGTAATACCTGAAGTTTATATATAAAGGACCCTTTTATCTATATTACTGTCTCGTGAAATTTCGATTTCTTGGAGAATGTCGTCGAGTACCGTTCCGTTTGAGTGAGGCTTAAGATTGACCGCAGCACGTCTCGTAGGTGGAAACGGTGCGCTTCGAAACAATCGACTCCTAACGCTGTTCGACTGCGACCGGAGCGACATTGCACGTGGAGGACAATAGATCCCCGGGTTCGATCGAGGATGCCATTTATGGCCATCGTCGCCACGAGGCAGGCAGTCGTCCCTGTCCTCGAGTTGCTGTCCCGCACGATTTTGCGAATACAAATAAGCGCACGCTAAACATTGGCAGTTCGATACTTGCGTCAGTATAGAACATTTCTCTTCGTACGAGCGACGGGTTCTTCCCGCATGTCAATTTCGAAACAAGAAATGTCTCCAATCTTATCGATAAAACCGACATGCAAAAATGATACCAATTAATAACATTTCGATAAAGTTTTTTATACGCAATATTTTTTGTTCAATAAGTATTATAATAAATGTATTCGTTAACAAGTATAATAAGTATAATGTCGCGATTGAAAAACTTTTTGTACAAAAAGTCCCCTTAAATTTATTATCGTTAATTAATTAATTTATTTATATTAATTTTTTGTTTTTATTATTCTATATTCAAATTTAAATCCGAATTATCAATTTTATTTTTATTGTTGTGTATTTGTCCTCTAAAAATTATCACTGCAATATATATTTTCAGATTCTCTTAAAATATAAAATGTATATATACATAGAAGAATGTATAAAAAAATAAAGGCATAAATTTATTTTCATGACGAAATATTTTTGAATTCACGTAAGAAGATCGACCGATCGCAGCGTTGATACGAAGGATCGACTTCAGCTGGCAAACATATCGGCTTTCTGACGTGGTGACGCGACTGACGCGACTGATAAAATGATGTCGAGTGGCTTTGTCTTCCTTCTCGTGTTACGTCAACTCGAACGGAAAGACTGCGATCGCCATCTGGCGTGCCTTTCCGCAATGCTTGAAGCCGTCACAAAACTCTATCGGTAGCGAGAGTAACGTATCAGTACAATCGTAATTAAAATATATTGCACCGCAAATTAGAAATAATAATTAGTGAACTATTAGTCTACTAAAATGCGATACACTAATTATTATTTAGCAGTACCACTTTTCTCTTGAAACCCGTAGAGAAAACATATATTTCACTTCTATTATAATATTAAAATCTATAGACATATGTCCGAACTGAGTAAAAATATTGCGGAAACACACCCACACCAAATTCATTATTTACGAGAAAATAAATTACACATTAATGAGGCATGTTTTCTATTCCGAAAACTTATGAAAAGTGTTGTTTGAAATGTATTAAGTTTACGAATAATTTAGAGTTTTTTATCGTATATATATATATAGTTGTTTCTCTCATCAGATATTTTAATTTAATGTAACACGTATCGCAAGATGCATAACATTTCGCGGTGCGCTTTGCACGTGGACTAATATTTATCGCTAATATGGTTATTAATTACGTGCGTTAGCATGCTCAGCACGCGTCTCGCACTCTCGTGACAGAGAAATTTCCTACGCCGCAACATGATACGATCTTGAAAAATCTTCCACGGTACTGCAATTAACTGCACGTCGCCGTCGTGCGTTGACGTCGTTGCACTTTAAAGGCCAGCCTACGCTAGATGATTTTAGACGATATATTATCATGATTTGACGCTAAATATGCGCTCAATATCTATATATGTTATACATTTACTACGTTAAATATTATATCTAAAAGCCTGATCACTCTCTTCCTCTTTCTCATTTAGATTATCACGAGGAAACACCTTATAAGCATTTTCAGAGCTAAAAAGGATATTAGTACGGACAAGAATTTCGAGATAAACTAATCTTATATGTCGTATATTTTTAAGCTGTTTTTTCACCGGCTCGTGTACTAGAACGCGAGTTTACGAACGACCTATCGGACGGTGCTTTCGTCGATTGAAAATCAATGACATGCAAGTGGAACGGTTGAAGGTGTATTTTCTACGTTGAAAAGAAGAGTGCGTCGGCCTCTTAAGCGTCGTTTTGTTAAACGACGGACAAGGAGAGCATCTGTGCAGCTACGTGATCGGATTGCGCGTCTCGCCTGCACGGAGACACCGTTGGTGTCGCATCGTGGAAGCGATTTCGCGTTACCGTCCGAATAAACCAGAGTATCGATCCGATTATTACTGCTACCTCACGCTCGAAAGAGCCGCCACCGCCACCGCCGCCACTGTTGCTGCCGACGTGACAGTTCGACGTCGAAGCGAGCGTTAAGTGTGCCAGCTAGTGACGATTAGCTGCATTGGCGAAATGCCGTGTAAACTAAATCCGAGCGATCATAAGCCGACTTTCGAGAGGACGATCGTGCATCTAGCGCGCGCGTCCAGATCCATATACTCGAATTCTTTAGATTACGCTCTCGATGCTCATATTCAATTTCGATTTTATCCAATTTAGATTAACGATGAATGCGATTTCTGGCATTATTGCACTCTATATTAATGATAAATAATATAACAAATCTTATACACGGTGCCCTGTACAATATCGGCGCAATATGACGTGCAATTAAGTTTTTTGGAAACAAAAAAATAAAAAAGAAATGAATTTGTCAGTAGTTACAGAATTGTATACTAAATAGTAATAATATAAAGCAATATAAAAAGTTGCTTTTATATTGGATTCCGGACACAAGACATTTAGTCGAATAAAGAGAAACAGCGTGACTTAAAGGGATTTGAAAGTTAGAATCATATATTTCAATGAAAAACTACATTTAGGTTCGTGTAGATTTAGTAACAAAGTTTCTATCTAAAAGTTGGGTAAAGCGTTCTGCTGCGAAGGCAGTAGGAGAGAAATAGCAACAGCTTATTTGTTGCCCACAGGGAACTTGGAATTTATTGTTGTGTTGTATGGAACTTTAAAGAGAATCCAATTTCCAGGGTCGTTCTGTGTGCTACTGAATTGGACTTTTCAAGTAACTTTTCATATCCACGAAGATGCCATAAACGTTTTTGATAAATTATAAGCCTCACCTTATTGTGCATTATATCGTTGCCTCAGATTTGAATAGGTATTGAATCAGACTTTTGTAAGAAATCGTTTTCTAATCGTTTTTTAAAATACACAATATTTTTTATAGAATCAACGTGAAATTGTTTTTATTAAATTATTTTATTAGAAAATAAATATTTTAGTAAAAAAAAAAAAAAAAATATTTCGAACTTTATAACACATATAAATTTTTACTGCATTTTTAAAAAGAAATCTTCGTTTTTTGTTCAATTTTCTCGGACACGTTTTCTCAAATTACACGAAAGAAAACGTTAAGACTGATTGTGAGTTAGAATAGTTGTCGTCGACGGTGGCAACTTTACACTACACATAAATATAAGCTGCGCTCGATCTTATATTTATCCGCATTTCTCTCGGCGGGTATGTGGTCCGCAAGGTCGTTGCTACATTTGGGTCAATCATAATCCAAGCACCCGACATGAAAACTGGATACTACTCATGAACGACTGCATTATCATTATGTCCACTTTGAGAACGTCCGAGAAGGCGATCAGGGCAAGGTGAACGGGCGAAGAAACGGGCCTGTTCTTTGATTCATTGCTGAATTAAGTCCAAATGAAGACATTAAAAGAATCTTTTTCCAATCGAAAAATTTCTTAGTTCCATTGCTTTTTGTCAATAAAAAAAATTGACGTAGATAGAAAATAAAATATAATGCTTGAATTATATTAATGCTTATCATCAATCGAAATTTTAATTAATATTTGAAATTTTAAGCTGCGACGAAAAAATGAAGAAAAATTTGAATAATTAATCTAATAATCAAATCTCCATACTTTCTTATTGTTAGAGGAATAATTATAAATGGGCACTATTGTACAAAAGTGTGAAATCAATTCAGAAAATTCAATTAAAACAAATTTCATGCATAAAATTCTGAATTTTAAAGATGTAGTCATTAATATTTAATAAATTGCTTAATTTATATAATGTATGAAATATTTAAGATAACACACAATTTTTTAAATAGATTTCCAAATGGCTGCTTCTCAAGCGTTATCTTAGCTTCGATATCTTGGATTGGAATTAGACTCAATGAACAATTACGAAGTGTGTGTAAGCGTGTAAGAAACGATGTCCATCCACATTGATGGCCATATGGCTTGCGGGAACAGAAGAAAGAGAGAGAGAGAGAGAGAGAGAGAGAGAGAGAGAGAGAGAGAGAAAGAACAGCGACGGGTTAAACTCGGTTGTGCACACACACAACAAGATTGCGACCGACTCAGCGCCCATGCTATTCCGCTTGACGTCTAATTGATCGCGATTGAACGCGCGTCCCGTGACGAGACCGGTAATGCCGCATTCGAGATGGCAAGAAAAACAGACGCCCTCACGCTTTTCAAATAAAATAACAGTCTGTTCACATTCGACTGTGCGTGATGTAACGTTTTTGCGATACATAAACGATACAGTCGCCGGCAATCAGCAATGATTAGAGTGATATTATGGAGAAAAATGCTTTAGAAAGCTATATTAATTTTATAACGAAAAGCAGTAATATTAATTTCTTTGTACTGTACATATAATTATTTTTTTATGTTTTCCATAGTAATCATGTTACTTTATTTTGTTTTTATATTAATTTCGTAATATTTTTGCACATTTTCACATTAATTTATCTAAATTTTTTTATAACAGAATATATAAATTCAAATTTATCTTTACTTAAGTACCGAGGCATCAAGCTAACTTTCATAACTTCAAAGTTTGTATATATAACATACGAAAAATAATATATAAAAAATCTAAAACACAATGACTAAAAATAATATAAGTTTTCAATTTACAAGAATTTGCATCGAATGCGAATACTGCAGTAGAATCTAATGTTATTTAATTCTGTATATATTTGCACGTTTTAAAACATGCTGTAGTAGAACTCGCAGAAAGATGGTTTATGGAAAAACTCGGAAAAACATGAAATTATATTTATCTCGTACAAATTCTCGTTACAAATTTAGTGTAAAATTTTTAACTATTATATTTTTCACTTGCAAGGATCCATTCCATCAGAAATTAAAAACTGCAGAAATATAAAAATTGTTTTTTGTAAAAAAAATATATATATATTTTAAGATAAAAATATTAAAAAAAATTATCATTCTAGTATTTATTTCACTGTACAAAAAAATGCGGTGTGTTCTTTTGATTTTCCAGTGAGGACATCATTAGCAGTAGAGTGCAGTCGCGAAATTACATTGGATAAATGTGATTACGGACGCATTCGTGATTTACAATCATCATCATCAGCGATTGCCGGGCAAATGTGTAGAGAAAGCGTATCCGTAAAAAGCGGATTAGTCCTAGTTTATTAGTCAGCGTGAATCGCACTTATAAATAAGGCACGAGAATAGACTTATCCAACAATATAAATTGTCGTCATTCAGTTTACCGAAAGGATGCACCTGAAGAAAGTAATTTTCGTCGATCTCACAAAATTGCATTATTAGCACTTAAATGATGTTGATTTAATGACATTCATTTTCACTATGTTCTTTTCAATCTGATAATATGAAAAATGTAAGAATGTGTGTGTGTGTGTGTGTGTGTG